>NC_053036.3:41540277-41843308 GCF_002575655.3 Aegilops tauschii subsp. strangulata
TAGCATGAACAATAGACAATTATCATGAACAAGGAAATATAATAATAACCATTTTATTATTGCCTCTAGGGCATATTTCCAACAGTCTATGGGGTGCCCCCCTCCCCCGTATATAAAGGAGTGGAGGAGGGGGGAGGGCCGGCCCTCTATGGCGCGCCCTGGAGGAGTCCTACTCCCACTGGGAGTAGGATTCCCCCTTCCCTAGTTGGACTAGGAGAGGAAGGAAGGGGGTGGGGGAAGGAGGAAGGAAAGGGGAGCCGGCCCCCCACCCAATTCGGATTGGGCTTGGGGGGTGGGGGCGCCCCCTCCTAGGCTCCCTTCTCATCTCTCCCACTATGGCGCAATAAGGCCCATATACTTCCTGGGGGGTTCCGGTAACCTCCCGGTACTCCGGTAAATGTCCGAACTCACCCGGAACCATTCCGATGTCCAAACATAGTCATCCAATATATCGATCTTTATGTCTCGACCATTTCGAGACTCCTCGTCATGTCTGTGATCATATCCGGGACTCCGAACTACCTTCGGTATATCAAAACACATAAACTCATAATACCGATCGTCACCGAACGTTAAGCGTGCGGATCCTACGGGTTCGAGAAGTATGTAGACATGACCGAGACATGTCTCCGGTCAATAACCAATAGCGGAACCTGGATGTTTATATTGGGTCCCACATATTCTACGAAGATCTTTATCGGTCAAACCGCATAACAACATATGTTGTTCCCTTTGTCATCAGTATGTTACTTGCTTGAGATTCGATCGTCGGTATCTCAATACCTAGTTCAATCTCGTTACCGGCAAGTCTCTTTACTCGTTCCGTAATGCATCATCCCGCAACTAACTCATTATTCACATTGCTTGCAAGGCTTATAGTGATGTGCATTACCGAGAGGACCCAGAGATACCTCTCCGACAATCGGAGTGACAAATCCTAGTCTCGATCTATGCCAACTCGACAAACACCATCGGAGACACCTGTAGAGCACCTTTATAATCACCAGTTACGTTGTGACGTTTGGTAGCACACAAAGTGTTCCTTCGGTATTCGGGAGTTGCATAATCTCATAGTCATAGGAACATGTATAAGTCATGAAAAAAACAATAGCAACATACTAAACGATCAAGTGCTAAGCTAACGGAATGGGTCAAGTCAATCACATCATTCTCTAATGATGTGATCCCGTTAATCAAATGACAACTCATGTCTATGGCTAGGAAACTTAACCATCTTTGATTCAACCAGCTAGTCAAGTAGAGGCATACTAGTGACACTCTGTTTGTCTATGTATTCACACATGTACTAAGTTTCCGGTTAATACAATTCTAGCATGAATAATAAACATTTATCATGATATAAAGAAATATAAATAACAACTTTATTATTGCCTCTAGGGCATATTTCCTTCAAGTTCGTGGGACGTCATCGAGCTGAACGTGTGCAGAACTCGGAGGTGCCGTACGTTCGGTGCTTGATCGGTTGGATCGCGAAGACGTTCGACTACATCAACCGTGTTAAGCTAACGCTTCCACTTTCGGTCTACGAGGGTACGTGTACACACTCTCCCCTCTCGTTGCTATGTATCTCCTAGATAGATCTTGCGTGATCGTGGGAATTTTTTTGAAATTGCATGTACGTTCCCAACATCTACCATTCCAGCCGTCGCTAGGGTCTTATCCGAATTCTGCTGACCCCTAACGTGACTGCCCTCCTTCGACTACACCGACATCCACACTGGATCCCTCACAGTCAGGTATCTTTCTCCCCTATCGACGTCGTCCATGTCGGACACCATGTCGGGCAAGTGTTCGACCAAATGCTATTGAGTTCTTTTGCGTTCTTGTTGTCTATTTGGAGCAAACACGACGACGGAGTACTCGGTGATGGTGGACCCCACGTGTAACCCTTCCCAACCTTATATCGATCGTAATCATCTAGCGCATCGTATGCATCCACACACTCTAATTCAACCTCCCCGCTCTCTCACTCGCTCTCACACACCTTTTTGTGCGTCTCCTACCTCTCTTATCGTCGTTCACATTGACAACGCCGCTCACAACACCATGGATTAATCTTTCTCTTGCCATCATCGCTCACCTTCCTCCTCTAAATATCATTGCACTGCTATGGCTCACACCTACTAGCCCCTCCTGCCAGGAGACGCTACAGGGCAGTGTCGCGCTGCTGCAGGGAGCTGCAAGGCCGGCCGCCAGCACTGTTGGCTAAACTACGCCGATATCCTCCGGCGAGCTACAAGTGGGCCACAAGGCTTCTGCAACCGCTGGCCGCGAATGCTACGCCCGCGATCGCGGATGCGGGGCGACGAGTGTGTGTGCTGTGAACGAACGCCCCATGTTGGGGACGGCGAGCGTCCGTGTTGCGATGTTGGGAGCGCCCGCGACCCATGTTGAGGATGGCGAGCGTCCTTGCTGGGACCGGCCACGCACTTTGCTGGGATGGTGATCACCCAACTCTACGGCCGACCGTGACCCGTGCAGAGTTTCTCGCCGGGACATGTGTCGACAGGGTGAGTGGCCTGCACTATGACCGCCCGTGACTCGTGCGGAGTCGCTCGTCGGATTTTTTTTTGCACGGAGGACGACCTCCCTTCGCAAGCGCGGTGAGGGGAGAGGAGTGTTTTCATGCAACATCGCACAAGGCGCGAGACGAGGGGAACGATGCAGCGGGACTGAATCAAATGGCCTGGCTATTTGGATCCAACGGCCTGGGAGGGGACCGACCGTGGGCACGGTCGATCAGCCGAAGCCTAGCCTACCCGGCACGAACGGCTCTTCCAGAAGGCCACAGCTTCGAATCGGCACCCCCGCCCCCCGCCTCCCCAAAATTTCCCACCCCTCCCCCCAAATTCTTGGAACGATCCCAAATCGGAACCCCTCCCTCCCTTCCTCCCCCCGCTCGTCGTCATGCCGGGGCTCCGCCTGCCTCCAGATCGCAGCGGGAGGCCGCCGCTCGTCGGCGGCGAGGGCGGCAGCGGGAAGCCGTCGCTCCTCTCCCCCACCAAGTCCGCCGTCTTCAAGTCCACGCGTCGCCTGCCCCAAGAAAGCAGCGGAAGGCAGCCGCCCCGCGGCGGCGAGCTAGGGAGCGGGGGCCTCACCAGGGGCGACGGAGGAGGGACACAAGAGGTCGAAGGCGACGGCGGTGAGTGCGGCAGCGGGGGCCGCCCCAGCATTCGCAGCGGGGGAGGGAGCCGAGGGCTCCGCGGGCGCGGCGCCTCGATCGGAGCCGGGGATGCGGGCGGAGATGGTGCGCACAGGAGGAGCGACCGGGAACCAGAGGAGGAGGACGGGAGCGCGGGAGCTGGGGGCGCGACGGCGACGGGGAGGCCTCCCGCCCGGGAACAAGCGGGTCCCAGCCACGCGGGCAAGCCCTTCTCCGGATTCCTCTTCGTCTTGCTGGATTACTCGGACGCTGGCATCACCGACGAGGTGAGAACTCGAGAAATCTGAACTGCTGGGCGTGCTCTTGTGAACTTTTGACCCTTTTGTGTGGAATTTGGGAGCAATAGCATAAAATCTTGCTTGGTATATGGCGTTGCTATCACTAAATAATAGGGATCTGATAATTTTCTTAATGTCTCCTTGTAGCTGCATCCTTAGTAATCACATGAAAAGAGTTGCGTTGTCATGGTTTCTTGGGGGAATAATAGGAGATGCTCCATTTTGGTTGTATACATTAAGTTGTTCAACAAGGCCTAGGTGTCGGATCGGTGGCAATCCAGTGCCTAGCATCCAGGCCAGCAAGGTCCTGCCTAGGAATTGCACTGCAAGATCATGCAGCTGCTGAGCACTCGGCATTTTCTGTTCCCTTTAAGGAAGGTTTTGAGATCCACCGAATACTAGTCTAGTAGTCTATGCGTTTATCTGAAAGTAAAATTGACCTGTAAGCATCAGTGTCCTCTAGTTTTTTCATTCAGAGTTTTCTCACTAGGTTTCTCCTTTCATCGTTTTGTCCAGTACAAATGAAATCTCACCGTACAGAGCCTTAAGAAAATCTGCTTGCTTCTCATTCAGACCGTGAGACTGTTTTCTCTGCCATTCTTTTCAAATAAAATATCAACATCAGAGGACTTCAACGAGCTTCGCGGGTAAATCCTAAATTGTGACATTGTGCCAATTAATCTGAACATGTTAATTTGTTATATGTGGTTGCAAAAGTATTGGCCAGTCATTTTAGACGTAGAATCATGTCACTGTTACACAAAAATGCAAGTGCAGTAGCCCAATGTGGCTGATTTTGTGATAACGAAGCAATATAAATTACTTTCATAATTAAAAGCAGATAATTCGCACTAATGGCAGTTATTTTTTGAGAAAACACATCTATGTTGGACTTGGTATGCTGGCTTCCTTACATGGTATAGAAGCAATATATAGTCACTTTTATTTTGCAAACATCATCTGTTCTGTCCAAGTCACCCAGTTCTTTTCTCCGAGAAACTTGCAGGAGCATATTTTTGGAATAACTCGATGAATTTGGTAGATCCTTTTAGGAGACACTCAATGGGACTTAAGAGTCATACTAAAACTCTTGATCTAATAAAACTTGGGGTTTCTGTTGTTCAATTTCCAGATTGTTGTACCTTGATCTGGGCTGGCTAGGAGTGTTGTAGTCACGAAATCTAGAGTATCAACTTTTCTGTAAACATTCTTTTTGGGACTCTTTTAAGCCTCATTGTCAACACTGAAATCATCACAGCCACATTTGTCAGCATTGGTTTAGTCGATATTGTTAGGCATGATATAGTTGCATCACTCCGGCAAATGCTGACAGTAGGTTTATTCTGTATAGAAGGCCAGCTTTCAATGTTGACAAAGCTGGCCTAACCATGTCAGCTGGCACACCAAATATGGTGTTATAATGACATAAACTACAACAGTGGCTAATAGTTTTTGAATATCTATCTTGCATGCGCAGGACTTTGCAGCTTATAAGGAAAAGATTGAGTCTCTTGGTGGAGCACTTGCTACAGGACTTCACTATAAAGAGGCCACACACATAATTGTCAAGGTAGTATTTGCTCATATCACTTTATGAATTATCTAAAACCCGAATATTTTAAATCATTGTATTGACATATTTTTTTGGTAGGGTAACATCCCAGCAGGGGCAAGGATCTTGTGGGAATCGGAGTTAAAGCAAGTGAGCTCAATAGGATGGGTCGAGAGCTGTTCTAAAGAAGGCAGGCTATTGGCTACTGAACCAAAAGGAATTGTTGAAAAACTGATTTCTCAAGAAAACACAATGACACCACCAGCTAAGAAGTCCCCTGTAAGGTATGGGTATGCCTTACCTTACATTTTTATTTATTACATTATTGTGGTCATGCATTTTATTAGCACATATGAAAGCACCTCGGAAGGACTCTACTCAATCTTTATCACTGTTACAGGAACTGCAAGTCAACGGGCTCTAAAGTCCTGAAGTGTAGTGCTAGGAACAAGCTAGGAGTTCCAAGGAGGCTGAATTTTGATGCTCATCACAGGCACCTCAGGTGTGCGGTAGAGATCGAAGACACAGAGAGTTTGTATGATTATTCTTTGAGGTACAAGATGCACGAGTACTGTGAGCTCCCTGGATGTAGAGATGTCCTGAGCTGCGAAGAGGTTGCTGAGATAATGATACCGACCACTCTGAAGTTATCTAAGCTTCGTAGCAGAGTGATCTTGATGCGTTCATTTAACAAAGTTGTCAAGCTCCATCATGAACACTTTGCTCTTGCTGGAAACTTTTCCTCGAAGAACTTCCAAATCTATCAAGATGACTCCATCAAGCTTGATGGTCTGGCCGAGGGCGCGATAGTGGAGTACCGTGAGGCTGTTGGGGACCTTGACTACCGCCAATTTGTTCATATGGTTACCGAGGAGGTATTTCATGGTCAGAAGCTACCATTTGATCTGACCGAGTGGCTAAGGATCATCTCCCAGGGAGTGAACGCGTGTGATGGCAGCCTGCTCTGTAGTCATATTGACCTGATGGAGCCTTATCAAGGATACGGAAACTTTGTCTCATTGTTTCAGCTGTTCTGGAAAGTCAAAGATACCGCTGGTGGAGAAGATCTTCTGAACTCCTTGGGACATTACAAAGGATGGAAATCTGAAGGCCTGCGTTGTTCGTTTCTTCGTGATACACTGAACTACGAGGACGATGATGGCCATAGATTTGAATATGAAGATGACATAAGAGGCCTTCTGAGGTTGTTGATGAACTCCTTCCGTCACTCGGCAAAAAGCCACTGCAGGCTCGCTATCTTCCTGATTATGAATGAGTTCCGCAGGTTGCTATCTGATCTTCAAAGGGCATTGCACCAGGGTGGCTACCTCAGTCACCTCTCTGTGAATTACAGCGTCTGAAAGCATCCTACATTGTACTTCTGCACACAGTAAGATTACGTCATCTGATAGAAGACCCTCGCAAACTCTGTACATCCACTTGTGTATGACCACACATGATTCAAGCCATGCTGTAAATCTCAATAGCAGCCTTAGCTCTTCTGCGCCGAGAATGTGCGCTGCAGCAGCAGGTCCTCATCCTTCCATTTCATCATGGACAGGTACAATGCAATGAAAGCTGAAGGTTGGAGACCTGGTGCTCTGTTTGAGAACAGCTTGTAACTAGAAAACGGATAGGGATTTGATATTCTTCTTTTCTTTTTGGGCTGTATAGTAGAAATCTTGCCCTTCTTTGAGATGTCCTTGTGGTGGACACTCTACATTTGTGTGTGATGACTGGTGTATGTCATTTACGCTCTTTGGTATGCGGTGGAACATCACCTGAAAACAATATATTCTTTTCTGTTGGTATTGTTCTGAACTTGTTCCTAATGCCATGATATTTCTTTGTGATGCTGATGCGGTGGAGCTCTAGACCCTCTTGACATGTATGCATTTTACTCTGCATTGGAATATCACTTGAAGTGCATGTCTTTTTTCTGGCTGTATTTGTTTTTAATGCCATGATATACATTTTGTCTTGATAGCTTTGCTGTGTAAATGGAAAATCTATGAAAATTTTCCTTCAGTTAGTGAATTGATTCTCGAAACACAAAAGGGGAGCCACGACCTGAGGTCAGCTTTAGTATGACACCAAATGAAGCTGAAAGACCAAATATTCAGATCAAGCTGCTGCTGCTCAGCACCTCTTCTCTGCTTGTACCAAGATTCAGATCGATAATGTGGAGCATGTCTCATTTCGGGCTGCGATCAGATGTGGGTAGGAGCCCTCGGAGATTTTGCTGCTTCTCTGTTCCGTTTGGCGTAAAGGAAAAAAGATCACGGTCTGGGTTTCAGTCTGTACAGATGCTCCTTCTCCTTTAATGCTTAAGCAGAGCTTCCGATGTTTAAATTAAAAACCAATGTGGTGGCTTAAGCAGAGATTCAGTTTGTAGACATAGCTTAAGTTTCTCTTGCGTGAAGACAAAGGTTGGTTTTCACCCTTCTGAAGTCAAGTTTATTTGCACTTGCACATATGCAGAATCTTCATAATAGATAACGATCAATTTCAAAAAATCATGACCATTTTTAAAATTGCAATTTAAAGTATTCACGGGCATTTCTTAAATATGTAATTTTGAAAGAACCATGTACTTTAAAAAAATCGTGTACATCTTTTTTTATAATGTAGGGACGTTATTATTATTATTTTTTGAGTATATTTAAAATTCAACTCATTTTAAAATTAAACTTTGAAAAAAATCATGAAAGCTATTTTGAATGCATGACATTTTTTTAATCCATGAACTCTTAAAAAATTCATGAAAATTTTATAAAATTTGGATAACATTGTTCAATATGTATTTGTTTTTTTTTGTGGCTTCGCCCGGTAACATGTACTCAAAGGGAGTATTTGTTTTAGTGAAGTTGTTTTTCGAGAATTTATCTTTTTTAGGACCTAGGAGTACTAGAGAATTGCTTTTTGGGCAAATTTATAGAATTTATCTTTTTTTGTTTGAGACAAATTTAGAGAATTTATCTTTTTTTTAGACAACGTCGCGAAGCTTTTATTGATTCGTCACAATGTTTACAGGGACGGATGGTAAGTTCCCGGGTGTCCTAACCAAATATGGCGGCCACCACCGAGAGATAAAGCATGCTTCGTTAGTTTGTGAGCTTCAAAATTTGAGCTCCTAAACTCATGACTGAAATTACAAAAATCAAAAGCTAAAGAATGTTCAACTATTTCATGAATAACTGCACCATAGCTCGCCAAATTCTCTTTATTTAAATCCTGCACCACCGTTTTGCAATCCGATGCGACTTGTATGCGCCTCAAATAGAGATCATCCGCCAAAGCGAGCGCTTCTCTGATGGCGAGAGCTTCCAACGTCGGGGGATCCACAATGTATTTGAAAGAGAGAGTCGACGCTCCCATGAACATACCTCTGTCATCTCTGCAAATGACCCCAACCGCTCCACCATACCTGGTCACTGCTACGTCAACATTGAACTTGGCATCCCCTTGGGGCGGGGCTACCCATCGCTTCGGCCTGGCACTGGTTGGAGTGAGCGTCGATGGAGACCTTGAATTAGTCACTTGGACCTCACCTACATATTTAGATATGAAGCTGTCAACAGAATAAGGTGGCTGAAATATATGCTTGTGAATTGCCTTCCTCCTGGCGGCCCATATTGCCCAGAGTGTCACCACTAGGCGAACAAAGAGTTGTTTCGTCAATATTTCATGCATAGAAAACAGCCACTCCTTCGGGCATACGTACTTCCGCACGGTCGACCATATGCTGCACCAACTCCTCCGGGGCCAATGCCCACACACTCGCCGCCATCGGACATGAAATAAGAGAATGTTTCCAAGTGTCAACAGCCCCACATATCAGGCAAGTATCCTCTGTTGCCATGTGACGATGCTTAAGGAGCGAACCCGTTGGCATGGATTGACGAACCAGTCGCCACACGAACACCTTGAGTTTTGATGGAACTTGCATGTGCCAGATCATGGACCACTTCTTCGTCTCTTGATGCTCGTAGGATGTACCGTCCTCCTCATATAACCAAGCCTCCCTGCTATGTTTCGTCCTTAGTATTATCCGGTAAGCTGAGCGAACACTAAACGTTCCTCGAGGCTCCTCATGCCAGCCCCAAAAATCCCCCACACGGTGTGTGCATAAAGGAATCTGTAGGATCTCTTCTGCATCAAAGTGAGTGAACAATGAGCGTACCAAGTTTTCGTTCCATGTTGCCGACGTTGCATCTATGAGCTGCACCACCTTCTCCGGCGGGTTACGAACAAGTGAACTGATGGGTCTCTTGATGCCGTCACCATCATATTTAGAGAATTTATCTATCTGTCAAAGATAATCCGGTTCAACCCGGGAACGGGCCCATGTGTGCGCCTAGGCAGGCTATCTCTCGGAATGGGCCGAGCCGGAATGCCGCGGGACCGAATTTTCAGGCGCCTGAAGAAGAATAGCAGACGCGCAAAAAGAAGGAGGGGCGGAGCGCCGCCGGCCACACCAAGATTTCGGTGACCACGGGAGGGGCGGCGTGTCTCCACTGCCTTCTTTCTAGCCATACGGGCGGCCCGGCAACTCAAGCAGTCCACGGGCGCGGCGGCAACGACTCCGGCGACGACGGCGCGGTAACTCCGGTGACCCCCATTTTCCCCCCTTTCAATCTCGATTTCACTCCTGATTCGGCTCCCCTCCCCCAGCTCCTAGTCACTTCCTGGCTGTCCTGTAGGGCGTTCCCATTGTCGGGAGTTGGATTAGTCATTTCGTGCTTCTGCTCCGACTCGGGGTCTAGGTTCTATCTGCAATCCGAGCGCGGCCGGGAGTTGGATTAGTCACTCCAATCCGAGGCCCCGCTTCATAAATAAGGGGAGGAGGTTAGATAGATCTGGATCCCCATTGTCGTCTCCTTGCCCTTCCGTCTTGTCTCTTCTCCTGTACTGGCTGGCAATCTCGTAACCATCAGAATCAAAAATTCAATCTTCAGATCCAGTTAGTGCGGGAAGAACATGTCTAAGCGTCAGCACTCGCACCTCGACGTCGACCGCACCGGGAAAAGGCCGCGCCGTGTGCCCAAGAAGCACCTCTACCTGGTGCTGGACGACTGGCACAAGGGCTTCAGCATCCACAAGATCGACGTGGACGCCTTGCAGGACACCACCACCGACGTCCTGCACCATGGGTTCCCAGACCCTGCCGCTCTCCGGTTAGCCGCACCGGTGAAACGTCTTCACATGGACTTTGCCGCCATGGGCAGCGACATCTTCATCACCACCAACCCATGCTGCCCGCACACTCCCGCCCTCGTGTTCGACACCGAGACGGCCGGGCTCACCATGGGCCCCCGCCCACCGGTCCGACTCATCGACACGACCACCTTTACCGTGGCCGGCGGCGGCATGCTGTACGCGTTGACGCATCGCCATGTCCGCGAGCAGCACTCCTTCGAGGCCATGTCGTGGGCGCCAACAGACAAGGACGAGCCGTGGCCGAGCCCAACCATGAGGTGGTCCTGGAAAAGCGTGCCCTCGCCGCCACCGTTCGCCATGGACGACGTAATCAGCTCTTACGCGCTGCACCCAGACGGGCACACCATATTCATGTCCGCGCATGACATACGCTATCATCATCTCCCAAAGGGCACCTTCTCCTTCGACACCAGGACTTCCGAGTGGAGGTTGCATGGGGATTGGGCTCTACCGTTCCAAGGACAAGCCTACTACGACGACGGGCTAGACGCATGGGTCGGGCTTCACAAGGACGGGTACATCTGCTCATGTGAAGTCGCCTCCCGCAGCAGCACAAGTGCGGTGGAGCCGGAATGGAAGGTGACCAAGGAGAAGCTGTTCCACAAGGACCCGGAGAGGCGGCTGGCATTTGCGAGGCCCAGTCTCACGTACATGGGCGACGGCAGCTTTTGCCTTGTGGAGTCTGTGCTACGCGAGGGAGTGGAGTTTAAGTGCGCCTTTGGTGACCGTGATGGCTGTGTGCTCCACATGAGCACGTTTGGTCTTAAGTATGATCGTAGGGGAGAACTGCAAACCACGCGCCGCCACATTAACTCCTATGTAGTGTCTAAGCATCTCCAGACAGTTTCTCCTGTAGTGTTCTGGATGTAAAGCTATTTGACATGTTTTATGTGAATCATGTCTGAGTAATGTAAGCTATGTATTATATGTGGGCAGGATAAATAGAAATGAAAAAAGAAGTCCGCTTCTCTTGGCATTTTTGTGGAACATGTGTGATTATTCTTGCATATCTGTTCTTGAAAGCACAGTGATGATCACACGTTACAAAAACTAAAAGTGGGGTTGTCTTTTGCTCCTGCAATAACACTATGTTAAATATGGATGGTGAAATTCTATTGTAATATCATAATAGACAATAAAATTATTTCTTACTTTTAAGAAACATGGCAGAAGCTCTGGCTTTGCATTAAGGAGAAATTAGAGTTTTCTTATGGCAAAATTACAAATACTTGGTAAATTCATTGTGCAGCTAATAGTGTCTAGTCATATATGTTCTCGAAGAAAAATACAAATAACATCAGGTCAGTATACGGTGATTAACAACTTCATCAAATAACTCTGTATGGCACAAGGCTATGGCTATTTTTTAAGATAATTCATTGTGCTCTACCCATGTTAGTACTATGTAGCTTGTATTTTTGCATCTCTAAACCTATGGTAGAGCAGCTATGTTTGTACATCTGTTTTCATCTTCTATATCTACACTTGTTTTGGAATGGAGGGAGTATATTTTTCTGCACATGCATGCTTCCACATCACCTGTTGATTTGGGGTGAAAAAAATCATGTCTTTTCCATCCGAGTGGAAGCACCGAGGCAAAACCACAAAAAGAAATAAAGGTATATGCTCTTGTGTTTATGATGGGACGATGGTTCAGAGTTGTTCTGTTCTTTTGACGCCTTTTCAGTTCTACTCTTTGATATATATCTATGTCTCTTATGTCATCCTATTGTATTTTTTTATTTCCTTTCAGTTCCTAATTCAGTAGCTTGCTTGTAATGCATGTACGCATTACCTCTACTTTTGTGTGTTTCTATTTTGTCTTAGAGACAATAATGTCGAATTTACGATCACAGGTATTGAGCCACTCTCATGGGAGTTGATTTCCCCTTCTGAATCTGATATTAGTTTACATCCTTCCTGTTTGCCCTGTTTGCGGTGTCGCTTAGGCTAATTTATCTTCTTGGTTTTATCACTTCTATAATCGTTCATTAAACCCTGACAGATTACAAGTTGACATATCAAGTCATTGCTCTCAACTGACTGATATTCAGTGACATTCAAAAATATATACTCCCTCCGTCCCAAATTTTAAAGCCACTACACTTATTTTGAGACGGAGGGAATATTTGATTATTTCCCAGTTTTAGTATATACAATTGGTATCCAATAAATTACCAGTTCTACTACGTAAGTTCACAATTCAAGTTATTACTCTCAACTGATTGATACTATGACCTTTTTATTTTTGCCTCTGAAGATAGCTCTCCAGATTATAAATTATTCAGTTCAGTCATGCATGCTCTGACCTAATTTGCTTCAAATTTCTTCCTTCGTTGCAGTGAGCTGTATCAGTTCACATTACTGCTTCAATGCATGTGATGTCTTTCCTTTGTTTAAATTTCTTTCCATCTTCTTCCCATGCATCTATGTTAGATCAAGTTATTTAGTTCTGATTGTGCGTGCTCTGTTTTGTAACTAAATTTATACATGCTGAGTAAACTACACAACCTGATTTGATCCGGCGATCGCACTCCCCACAGAAGCTAATGTTCAGAGGCCGCCTCAATACTCGAGCCAACTTGTTCCATAAAAAGTTCGGCAACGACGTAGTCTGCCCAAGATGTGCCGCCTCAAATGAGGATACTCTGCACCTGTTCATCTCATGCCCGTTTGCTGCCTGCGTTTGGACTCGGCCAGGGCCAGGTTTCAAGACCTATGGATAGTTCATCCTCTGCCCGCCTCCTCAGTTAGACTCCCGCCTCTTCCCGGAAGTGTTGTTGACCATCCTGTGGAAGATTTGGGACTCCCGTAATGCTGCTGTTTTCCGTGCGGAGAACCAATCGATGTTGCTAACCACTAAGAACATTTGTAATGAGTATGAAACTTTGCTTACATAGATTTTGGAACCCTACTGATTTGGTAGCTGCCAGGTCTTGGCTCACCTACCTCTCTGCACGGCTTGCCGTCACTCTGTAATCTGAACCTGGCCCTTTCTCGGCCTTGATTGAGGTGATAGAATAATTTCTCATTTGATATTGTCAGGTGAATCTGTTTTTGAGGATCAGTTTTTATAGTCCATGTCTTTGAACATTAGTGTATTAGTAATATTTACATGATATTTTCTTTCATTTGCTTATAAAAGGTCCCTCCGAATCAAGTTATCACTGCATCTTAGTTATGTAGCTCGAGATCAACTAAGTGGTGTCACATCTCATGTGTGTTCGTATTGAACAAAACCAAATGCTGTCGATTGTTCTTAATCTTGAGGAGTACTTGTCATGTCTCTCTGTGTGGAAAAAAATTCTGGTAGAAATAAAGTATTATTAATTATGATGCACATGATTGAAGCTTCATTTAGGGTCTTCTAACTAATTGGTTTCTTATTAGGATGAAATTTCTAAACCAGTTAAAGTTTACGACCGCTGCAGAGGTATACATCACAAGCCCTTTAAGCCCCTCCTCAAAATATATTCAGGTGGTGGAATATCATTGTCTATGTTGTTGACAAAGGACAGTTTTTGCAGTGGATAAGCCATTCACTTGAAATGCCCTATCCTACACCATGTGGTCAGTTCTTTAAATTTCGTAGATGAAGCAGTGATAAAGTTTCGTTGAATTGCAGCAACAAGCCTCGCAGCTTAAACACACATCTCTAAATTGACCGGGTGATCTCTAAGGCAGATTTTTGTGGTCTTTTCACCATGTGATCCTTTTTGTGTGGGCTTCCCCGGTGGATGTTCAGGTCGTGAACTCTTTGTTGGAAATCCTTAAAGGGGCTTCTGGACTGAGTTGTAATTCATCCAAAAGTTCAAGCTCACCCATTCTATGTGATGATTATCTAGCCACATTCTGTTGCAATATGCTCGGCTGTAGGTTCGCTGACCGAACTGCAAAAGGGCTAGTAAAGAGGACCTTCAAAGATTATTGGACATCATAAGGTCGCGTCTTGTATCGTGGAGAGATCTGCAATGTTAATGCAGAGTGGTCATCTTGTGTTGGTCCAGTCTGTCCTAACCTGCATTTCAATCTTCAACCTGATTCTCTTGATCCTCCTCCTTGGGTGTTCAAGAAAATCGACAAGATTTGCAGGGCCTTCCTTTGGAAGGGCTCTGAAGTTGTTGGAGGGCACTGCCCTGCAAAATGGGATATTGTTTGCGCCCCTAACGATCATGGGGGCGTTGGTGTAATTAACCTTACTGGCATTAGTTCTGCAATGAAGCTTCGCCGGGCGTGGATTGCTAGGATTGGACCTGATAAAACCTTGGAGGCACTTGGGTGTTCCACAGCACCAACATCTGACCCATTCCACTTCAGCTGCTCGGGTGATCCTGGGCAATGGTAAAAACGCCCTTTTCTTTTATCATTTACCTACTCGAGGACGAGTAGGAATTAAGCTTGGGGATGCTGATACGTCTCCAACGTATCTATAATTTATGAAGTATGCATGCCATGTTTATAACAATTTTATATGATTTTGGTATGATTTGCATGGAACTGACGTTGTTTTCAGCAGAACTACCGTGGTGTTGTTTTTTGTGCAGAAATGAAAGTTCTCCAAATGAGCTGAAACTTTTTGACGATTTTTTGGAACGAAAGAGACCCCGAAGCTTCGTCGAAGGACCAAAAGGTGAAGGAGTAGGGCACAAGACACCAGGGCGCACCTGGGCCCTTGTCCGTGCCCCAGTGGGCTGTGCTCATCTCAAGGCCCATCTTAGCGTGAAACCAACGCCAAAAAATCCTATAAATAGAGAAACCATCAGGGGTTAACCTAGATCAGAAGTTCCGCCGCCGCAAGGCTCTGTAGCCACAAAAAACCAATCTAGACCCTTTCCGGCACCCTGTCGGAGGGGGAATTATCTTCGGTGGCCATCTTCATCATCCCGGCGGCCACCACGATGAGGAGGGAGTAGTCCACCCTCGGGGCTGAGGGTTTGTACTAGTAGCTATGTGTTTAATCTCTCTCTCTCTCTGTCTCTCTCTCTCTCTCTCTCTCGTGTTCTTGAGATGTCACGATCTTGATGTATCGCGGGCTTTGTTAATATAGTCGGATCATATAGTGTTTTCCCCTCTCTATCTTGTTGTGATTAATTGAGTTTTTCCCTTTGAGATTTCGCTGTTATCGGATTGAATACTTTTATGGATTTGAGAACACTTGATATATGTCTTGCAATTGAATACTCGTGGTGACAATGGGGTATCATATTGATTCACTTGATATATGTTTTGGCACTCAACTCACGGATTCCCGAGGTGACATTGGGGTAATCTATGCATGGGGGTTGATGCACGTTCTTGTCTTTGTTTCTCCGGTAGAAATCTTGGGGCACTCCTTGAAGTTTCTTTGTGTTGGATTGAGTATTATGAATATGAATTTTCTTTGGTGTTATTTTAGTACGAACTCTAGGATAGATCGAACGGAAATAATAGCTTTGTGTTATTTTAGTACGGACTCTTGAATAGATCGAACGGAAAGAATAGCTTTGAGGTGGTCTTGTACCCTACAAACAATTTATTCTTATGTTCTCTGCTAGATAGGAACTTTGGAGTGATTCTTCTTCGCACGTTGAGGGATGATTATATGATCCAATTATATTAGCATTGTTGAGAGGTTGCACTAGTGAAAGTACGAACCCTAGGCCTTGTTTTTAATCATTGCAATACCGTTTTGGTGCCCGTTTACTATTTGCTACCTTACTGTTTTTATTTATTCATATTATAAAAATATATTTCTACCATCCATATTATACTTTTATCACCATCTCTTCGTCGAACTAATGCACCTATACAATTTGCTATTGTATTGGATGTGTTGGGACACAAGAGATTTCTTGTATTTGGTTGCAGGGTCGTTTTAGAGAGACCATCTTCATCCTACACCTTTCACGGATTGATAAACCTTAGTCATCCACTTGAGAGAAAATTGCTACTGTCCTACAAAACTCTGCGCTTGGAGGCCCAACACGTGTCTACAAGAATAAAGTTGTATAGTAGACATCAACCTCCTACTTATGATTAACCCCCTCGCAAGCATCCGCAACTGCGAGAAAAGTATTAAGAATAAATTCTAACCATAGCATTAAACTTTTGGATCCAATCGGTCCCTTACAGAATAACGTATAAACTAGGGTTTAAGCTTCTGTCACTCTCGCAACCCATCATCTAATAACTACTCCACAATGCATTCTCTTAGGCCCAAATATGGTGAAGTGTCATGTAGTCGACGTTCACATGACACCACTAAGGGAATCACAACATACATACTATCAAAATATCAAACACATATCAAGTTCACATGATTACTTGCAACATGATTTCTCCCGTGACCTCAAGAACAAAAGTAACTACTCACAAATAATAATCATGCTCAAGATCAGAGGGGTATTAAATAGCATATTGGATCTGAACATATAATCTTCCACCAAATAAACCATATAGTAATCAACTACAAGATGTAATCAACACTACTAGTCACCCACAAGCATCAATTTATAGTTCCGGTACAAATATTGAACACAAGAGATGAACTAGGGTTTGAGATGAGATGGTGCTGTTGAAGATGTTGATGGAGATTGCCCTCCCCAAGATGGGAGAGTTGTTGGTGATGATGATGACGATGATTTCCCCCTCCGGGAGGGAAGTTCCCTCGGCGGAATCGCTCCGCCGGAGGGCAAAAGTGCCCCTGCCTAAGTTCCGCCTCGAGACGGCGACGCTCCGTCCCGAAAGTCCCCTCCTTATTTTTTAGGTCAAAATGACTTATATATACCAAAAGATGGGCACCGGAGGTGGGCTGAGGAGAGCACAACCCACCAGGGCGCGCCTGGGCTCCCTGGCGCGCCTAGGTGGGTTGTGCCCACCTGGTGGCCCCCCTCTGGTACTTATTGGCTCCAATATTCCTCATATATTCCATAAAAAATCTCCGTAAAGTTTCAGCTTGTTTGGAGTTATGCAGAATAGGTGGCCTGACGTAGCTTTTCTAGGTCCAGATTTTCAACTACCGGAATTCTCCCTCTTTGTGTGTACGTTGCATATTATGAGAGAAAAGGTATTAGAATCTCTCCAAAAAGCATTATTATGCATAAAAACATCATAAATAACAGTAGGAAAACATGATGCAAAATGGACGTATCAAATACCTTGCTGAAACTGCTTGTCATTTCCTTCTGCTCCTCGTTGGGTTCGACACTCTTACTTATCGAAAGAACTACGGTCCGGTCGATCATTCCGCTGGCATCTTGCATTCACGCCTCCGTTTGACTGCCGCTCGGGAATGTAGTTGTAGATACGTGAGTCTTAGTGGGTCGTTGGCTCCACCTCTTATCTCCTTCTACGACATGCTGTAGTCGTAGACAACAGGAAGTTCCCGTTTGCAGATCTACATTTCTCAGGTTCAGGCTATTCGTGGAGTCGATCACCACCACTTGAGATAGACGATCAACTTCATTAAAGAAGCAGTCATCTCTATACAGGAAGCAGCATGTTTTCTATGGTCCTATGAAAAGGTTCCAGTGGGTTTCTCTTGCTGAATGGTGGTAGATCCCCTATACTTGTGGGTCATCTAATACATCATGTGTAATTTATATTATCTAGCAGCCATGGTATGAATTTATATTGCGTTGACTAGATATATGAGCTGTGGGTGTTCATCATATTAGATGGAAACAAATTCGAAAAGGCTGAGAGCACAATCCATATGTGTTTATCAGAGTGGTTAGTCTGGGGGTGGGGAGTGCTACTTCTTGAGCTTGCGTTGTTTTTTCCCTTGAAGAGGAAAGGGTGATGCAGCAAAGTAGAGTAAGTATTTACCTCAGTTTTGAGAACCAAGGTATCAATCCAGTAGGAGACAACGCACAAGTCACCGAATACCTGCACAAACAAACACCAACTTGCATCCAACGCGATAAAGGGGTTGTCAATCCCTTCACGGTTATTTGCAAAATGAGATCTGATAGAGATGGATAAATGGTAAAGTAATATTTTTGGTTTATGGAACGGAAAGTAAAAGATTGCAAAGTAAGTAAATAGGAAACTAAAATTGTAGATCGGAAACTTATATGATGGAAAGTAGACCCGGGGGCCATCGGTTTCACTAGAGGCTTCTCTCAAGATAGAAAATATTACGGTGGGTGAACAAATTACTGCCGAGCAATTGATAGAAAAGCGTAAAGTTATGACGATATCTAAGGCAATGATCATGAATATAGGCATCACGTCCGTATTAAGTAGACCGACTCCTGCCTGCATCTACTACTATTGCTCCACACATCGACCGACTCCTGCCTGCATATACTACTATTACTCCACACATCGACCGACTCCTGCCTGCATCTAGAATATTAAGTTCATGAAGAACAGAGTAACGCATTAAGTAAGATGACATGATGTAGAGGAATAAACTCAAGCAATATGATGTAAACCCCATCTTTTTATCCTCGATGGCAACAATACAATACGTGCCTTGCTGCCCCTACTGTCACTGGGAAAGGACACCACAATATTGAACCCAAAGCTAAGCACTTCTCCCATTGCAAGAAAAACCAATCTAGTTGGCCAAACCAAATCTATAGTTCGAAGAGACTTGCACAGATATCAAATCATGCATATAAGAATTCAGAGGAGATTCAAATAATATTCATAGATAAGCTGATCATAAATCCACAATTCATCGGATCTCGGCAAACACACCGCAAAAATTATTACATTGAATATGTTGGGGAACGTAGTAATTTCAAAAAATTTCCTACGCACACGCAAGATCATGGTGATGCATAGCAACGAGAGGGGAGAGTGTTGTCCACGTACCCTCGTAGACCGACAGCGGAAGCGTTATCACAACGCGGTTGATGTAGTCGTACGTCTTCACGATCCGACCGATCAAGTACCGAACGTACGGCACCTCCGAGTTCTACACACGTTCAGCTCGATGACGTCCCTCGAACTCCGATCCAGCCGAGTGTTGAGGGAGAGTTTCGTCAGCACGACGGCGTGGTGACGATGATGATGTTCCACCGACGCAGGGCTTCGCCTAAGCTCCGCAACGGTATTATCGAGGTGTAATATGATGGAGGGGGGCACCGCACACGGCTAAGAGATCTCAAGGATCAATTGTTGTGTCTCTGGGGTGCCCCCCTGTCCCCGTATATAAAGGAGCAAGGGGGAGGCAGCCGGCCAAGAGGAGAGGCGCGCCATGAGGGGAGTCCTACTCCCACCGGGAGTAGGACTCCTCCTTTCCTTGTGGGAGTAGGAGAAGGGAAGGGGGAAGGAGAAAGAAGGAAGGGTGCGCCCCCCTTCCCTAGTCCAATTCGGACCAGATCATGGGAGGGGTGCGGCCACCTTTTGAGGCCTTTCTCTCCTTTCCCGTATGGCCCATTAAGGCCCAATACGAATTCCCGTAACTCTCCGGTACTCCGAAAAATACCCGAATCACTCGGAACCTTTCTGAAGTCCGAATATAGTCGTCCAATATATCGATTTTTACGTCTCGACCATTTCGAGACTCTTCGTCATATCCCCGATCTCATCCGGGACTCCGAACTCCTTCGGTACATCAAAACTCAATAAAACTATCATCGTAACGTTAAGCGTGCGGACCCTACGGGTTCGAGAACTATGTAGACATGACCGAGACACGTCTCCGGTCAATAACCAATAGCGGGACCTGGATGCCCATATTGGCTCCCACATATTCTACGAAGATCTTTATCGGTCAGACCGCATAACAACATACGTTGTTCCCTTTGTCACCGGTATGTTACTTGCCCGAGATTTCATCGTCGGTATCTCGATACCTAGTTCAATCTCGTTACCGGCAAGTCTCTTTACTCGTTCCGTAACACGTCATCCCGCAACTAACTCATTAGTCACAATGCTTGCAAGGCTTATAGTGATGTGCATTACCGAGTGGGCCCAGAGATACCTCTCCGACAATTGGAGTGACAAATCCTAATCTCGAAATACGCCAACCCAACAAGTACCTTTGGAGACACCTGTAGAGCACCTTTATAATCACCCATTTACGTTGTGACGTTTGGTAGCACACAAAGTGTTCCTCCGGTAAACGGGAGTTGCATAATCTCATAGTCATAGGAACATGTATAAGTCATGAAGAAAGCAATAGCAACATACTAAACGATCGAGTGCTAAGCTAACGGAATGGGTCAAGTCAATCACATCATTCTCCTAATGAGGTGATCTCGTTAATCAAATGACAACTTATGTCTATGGCTAGGAAACATAACCATCTTTGATTAACGAGCTAGTCAAGTAGAGGCATACTAGTGACACTCTGTTTGTCTATATATTCACACATGTATTATGTTTCCGGTTAATACAATTCTAGCATGAATAATAAACATTTATCATGATACAAGGAAATAAATAATACTTTATTATTGCCTCTAGGGCATATTTCCTTCAGAATAGATCTTCAAGAACATCAAGGAGAACATGGTATTGAGAATCAAAGAGAGAGAAGAAGCCATCTAGCTACTAGCTATGGACCCGTAGGTCTGTGGTAAACTACTCACGCTTCATCGGAAGGGCAATGGTGTTGATGTAGAAGCCCTCCGTGGTCGAATCCCACTCCGGCAGGACGTCGGAAAAGGCCACTAAATGAGATCTCACGGGTACAGAAGGTTGCAGCGGTGGAAAAGTGTTTTCGTGGCTCTCCTGATAGGTTTTGGAATATTTGAGAATATATAGGCGGAAGAAATAGGTCGGTGGAGTCACGAGGTTCCCACAAGGATGGGGGGCGCGCCCTCCGTCCTTGTGACCGGCTCGTGGCTTCCCTGACGTGTACTCCAAGTCCTCTGGATGTCTTCTGGTCCAAGAAAAATCATCGCGAAAGTTTCATTCTGTTTGGACTCCGTTTGATATTCCTTTTCTGCGAAACTCTAAAATAAGGAAAAAACATGAACTGGCACTGGGCTCTAGGTTAATAGGTTAGTCCCAAAAATAATATAAAATAACATATTAATTTATATAAAACATCCAAAACAGATAATATAATAGCATGGAACAATAAAAAATTATAGATACGTTGGAGACGTATCAGGGAGGCAAGATGAGGATCTGTTGTACCGGGATGTGCAGAGTCAATAGGAGGAAGAGCAGCAGCAGGATGAGCCTACAGAACATCTCGGACGGGGCAGCACCGCCGCCTGCAGCAGCTGCTCCTCCTCTCCTCTCATTGACGAGGAGAACGAGGCGTCCCCAGGGGACCTAAGCAGCAGCAGTCATCGGTGTCATGGGGCAGAGGAGGAGGAGGCTGGAGAAGGAGATGAAACCGCGGAGGATGTCACCGGCACAGGGCAGATGAGCAGAACTGCGGCGCCACCGGCTGGACAATGGTAAGGTGGGTGGATCGGGGCGGCGCTGTGAGAGGGACGAGGGGATGGGAGGTTGCGTGTGATGGCGTCGGCAGAGAAGGGGGCCCAGGCGATTTCCTCCTCCTCCCTCTTTCTTCTCGACGAAGCGTGGCTAGTACTTTTTGTCTCTAGCTAATCTGACGTGGATGCAACAAGCGAGCGCCCCTTGCGCGACGCGTAATGGGTTTGATTGCCTGGAGGCTCTAAAGAGGAAATGACAGATCTTCAAACAACTTTCTGGTTCATGAGATTATTTTATTTATGGATCAATGGAAATCTTGTATTACTCACATACGTCGTAGTCAAAATAATGTAAGCCATATGCACACTGGCGGGGCCAGGGCAAGGCCAAATGGGTCGTGGCCTGCCCAACGCTGAGGCAAAAAAAAAACTATTTCTACCTAGGCTAGTCCACAACGTAGTAGAAAACAAAACATCACTCATCAGCCTAGCCGAACTGGCCATTTGTTTCTGAAAAAAAGACACGAAACAGTCAGCTGCACGGGAGCAGCTGCCCCACCATACATAGGTCATAGCAGCCGCCGCCCATTGACACACCGCGCACGTACCACGCACACATTTGATCTTGTAAAGAAGGGAACAGAAGGTATTGATTAATGTTGATGACCCAATTTTTTTTGTGTGTGTTCTTCTTTATCTTAGCCCGCCCAATAATTTTTGTGTAGCTCCGCCACTGCATATGCTGGCAGTTTTTGGTAGGACTTCGGGTCACACTATGGTGTGGCTAGGCTTTGGGCCTAATAAGGTTATTAATCTCTGTAACTTCAATAGTAGCTTTGCTACGTGAGTAATAAAAATATTTGCCGCAAAAAAAAAAGGTGAACGATGGAGCATCCATTAACATCCGGGACGATCCGTGATTACCACAAGAATGGACAAGGCGACCCATTACACCGAAGGGATAGTCCATTCTCCGGAAGGTGGATGAGCTGATCGACCCGTATACTGGCTCATGGGACACAACTTGTGGCTGGCCGGAAGATGAAGAGATCATCCTTGCTCTACCACTGCGTGCGGATATGAATGATGAATGGGCCTGCTTCTATGACTCTGATCGCAACATTTCTCAAGTGCGACGACGTTTTGGTTGCGCACCGGCAACTTCAAGGATGATAGGTTTAATTTTCTTCCCTGCCCGCAAAAAAATAAGGTTTAATTTTCTTCCCGTGGATTCTGTAGTTGGAACTTTTTGTGTGCTCACTAACTTCCCTTTGAACGCGTGGTGGGTAAAGGATTTATTTTTTCTTGCAAAAAATGCCATTCAAGGTGCGAGAAGAGGGAACGACGCCTCCGGATAGATAGAAAGGCTAGCACTATCTGCATATCTCGATTGAACAGCATGCGAGGGACCGATCCTGGGCACGGTCGATCAGCCGAAGCATACCTTCACCCATTGCGCAAAACCCAACACAAACGACTCCTTTCGGAGCCTTTGGAATCCACTAGTAGAAAAAGGGGCATTTGTCCCGGTTCATAAGGCCCATCTGTCCCGGTTGGTGAACCGGGATTAAAGGGTCGTTACTAATGCCTAGGCCTTTAGTCCCGGTTCTTACACGAACCGGGACAGATGGGCCTCCACGTGGCCGGTGCTGTGAGCCCAGGCAGGAGGCCCTTTAGTCCCGGTTGGTGGCACCAACCGGGACCAATAAGCATCCATGCGTCAGCTGTTCAGGGGCTAGGGTTTTTGTTTTTTTTTCTGAAAGGGGGGTGGATTTGGGGGTTTTGTATGGTTAATTAAGGTGTTTCATATATTGTGTTAGTTAGCTAATTAATTAATAGAGAGAAGTGTCCTCTCTTATCTCCGTGCTTGGTCGACGCTACGTACTATACGTATAGAGAGGCCCTCGACACGCTAGCTAGTAAGAAAATGAAGGAAATCATTAAGTACAGAAGTTCGTCATGCATACCGAGAGAAGTGATCGACCTCTCCTTCTCCGAGAGATTGGTCGAACAACAAGTTTTCGTATTATCTATCCGACGCTACTGGCTACATACATATACAATATGTAAGATCTCTTACAATCCCCTAGCATTTGAACTCAATTTCCACATGCTATTCTCCGGCTTTATTGATGACGTGGTCAAGAAAGAATCCCGCCAATTCCTCTTGAATTGCTTTCATGCGATCTTGTGGTAGGAGTTCATTCCACATCTGCCACGTCTAATTTGAAGGAGGGGGTTAATACATATATATGAATGAAACTCAACAGAAATGATGGTGTAATAAAATGAAATTGTGAATATTATTGCTTATGCACTTCATATTGTCTTTTAGAGTAGCTCCGCTTATCTTTGCAAGTCGCGTTGTAGATGAACTCGCACACGTAGTATCCACAGTAATCATTTCCTTGTTCCTGCCACAAGCACTTTACGAGAAATAGAGGTCAATCAAACTGATAATGAAGCATTATAAATGGCATTGATGAAAGTAGCTAGAATCAACGGGAGATGCGCGCAACTAGCTAGCTAGTAATACTTACTTTCGGGTATGTATATCGCAGCTCCTTCGGTAGTTCCGGAGCTTCTGCGTTTCCAAACCCTGCAAGACAAAGAAAATAATTATTACTTGAGATATCAGGAAATGAACAAAAAGTTGCCGATATGGTGCGATAATGATCTATTGAACTTGTTGAGAATTTTAGTCATGTCCGCATAGGTCCCGGGATCTTTTCGTCTCGAGTCTAAGACGGTTACTAGTCCCTGCTCAAGCTTAATTTCCAGGAGAATATAGTGGAAGCTGCGCACGCATGCATAACTCATCAATTACATTACTATAACCTCGCTCGAGTAATAAGGAAACCGAATATGCACACGACAGTAACACTCACTCGAAGTTGTAAGGAAAGAGTATTAAATCTTTGTTTTGATTTATTATCAATGATTTTAGCAAGTTGGCCTCGGCATCTTTGACGCTCTTTTTAACCTAAAATTCATCTATGAGATTTGTGTTAATGAACCCAATATCATACATTTCTGCTTTTCTGCACTCGACGATCCTCAATCTGCATAATATAGTGAGGATAATTATAAATACATGCAATGAAAGAGCTGAGCTATATATAGAGACTTAATGACAGAAGTAGTACTTACAGACAGTAGCAAGTGACCGTTAATTTATCGAGGGCCTTTTGATTGAAGAACTGGAAGAACTCCTCAAATGGAACATGCAACAGATCAATTCCAACGAGGTCGTGCTCCTCTTTAACTCTCAGATACAAAGTATTCGTCCCCCCAGACTCTCTGCAGGTTTTCATGTACCAATCATGGAATCTTCGCATCATCGTTGTTAGAGATTTTTCATCTTTGACGAGAGGCTTCCCGTACTCGTACCTGTGTTTGTCCACCTCCAAGAAATCATAATGTACATCGTCGGGCAGGTAATCTCCAAGATTGCTATAACCAGGCACCATCCCCGGATCATTAGCGACGATGTCGCTAGACACATTGAGCGGGGGGCACGATTGGTTTGCTTGTTCGCCGAGCTGGGCAATTTTTTTCCCAGCCGCTCGTCGTTCTTTTAACCTTTGATCACTGACAGTACTTCCCGACCGCTCCGCTTCGAGATATACCTTTTCAGTAACGCGCTCATAGTTGGTTTTCGGCGGAGACTTTGGTGGTTTCCTCAGGGCATCGATAGTGCGCTTTGCTTTCACCGGATCTACCTTCTCCTCTGGAGGTGGATGTCTCTTTTCTTTCACCCCTTCAAAGAAGTCCTTCACTTCGGTCCGCACGATCTTCGCGTTTTCCTCCTCGGTCCTCTCGTACGGTAACTTCTCTAGAGGCTTGAGAGGTGGACCGTATCTGTATTGCCTCCCGCCTCTGGCTGTACTGCTAGACGCCGGAGCAGATGGAGCGGCTGCGGCTGTCTTCTTTCGTGCTTGCTTACGAGGTGGAGGAGAAGGACTACGACGCGCAGGAGCAGCCGGGCGGCGGCGGGTCTCTTCCGCCCTTGCTGGCGACGCGGAGAAGGAGGAGGCTGGTGGCTGCTCGGGCGCGCTGGCGTAGGCGGAGAAGGAGGCGGAGTGCCGCCACGCGCCGGAGAAGGAGGCTGAGTGCCCTGATCACTCGCCGGAGGAGGAGGCGGTGGAGGAGGCGGAGTGCCTTGACTCGCCGGAGGAGGAGGAGGAGGCGGAGGCGTCCAGTTCGGAAGGTTGATGAGCTCCTTCCGCCATAGGCATGGAGTCTTCAGACAAGAACCAAGCTGAGTCTCCCCGTCACCCGTAGGGTGGTCAAGCTGGAGGTCCTCAAATCCTTCTGTGATTTCATCCACCATCACCCTAGCATATCCTTCTGGAATCGGCCGACAGTGAAAAGTTGCGCCAGGTTCAGGAGGTGCAACAGAGCCAACAACCGCCTTGACTTTCAATTCCATCCACTACGTCATAAGGTGGCAATGCCGAGACTCCGTGATAGCATCCACGGGGTAGCTAGCAGGAGCCGTGAAGACAGGCTACTGAAGCAGCTCCGTGGAAGCCACGCTGCTTCTCCGCTAAGATGGTGGGGTAGCTTCGGGTGTAGCTTCGGCAGGTCGCGTGCTGCGAACCGCGTCGCGTTCCTCTAGCGCTTGTACCCTTGCGTGCAGCGCCTATAGTTGGGTCAACTCCTTTTTCTTCTTCCTCTCCCGGCGTTTGTAACTACCTGCGTCGGGAAATCCAGCCCTCTGATACGTCTCCAACGTATCTATAATTTTTGATTGTTCCATGCTATTATATTATCTGTTTTGGATGTTTATGGGCTTTATTAAACACTTTTATATTATTTTTGGGACTAACCTATTGACCCAAAGCCCAGTGCCAGTTCCTGTTTTTTCCCTTGTTTCAGTGTTTCGAAGAAAAGGAATATCAAACGGAGTCGAAACGGAATGAAACCTTCTGGAGAAGTTACTTTTGGAAAGAAAGCAACCCGGGAGACTTGGAGTGCACGTCAGGAAAGCAATGAGGGAGGCACGAGGCAGGGGGGCGCGCCCACCCCCTGGGCGCGCCCCCACCCTCGTGGGCCCCTCGTGGCTCCCCTGACGTATTTCTTCCTCCTATATATACCAATATACCCTAAAACCATCGGGGAACATAATAGATCGGGAGTTTCGCCGCCGCAAGCCTCTGTAGCCACCAAAAACCAATCGGGATCCTGTTCCGGCACCCTGTCGGAGGGGGAATCCCTCACTGGTGGCCATCTTCATCATCCCGGCGCTCTCCATGATGAGGAGGGAGTAGTTCACCCCCGAGGCTGAGGGTATGTACCAGTAGCTATGTGTTTGATCTCTCTCTCTCTCTCTCTCTCTCTCTCTCTCTCGTGTTCTTGAGGTGATACGATCTTGATGTATCGCGAGCTTTGCTATTATAGTTGGACTTATGATGTTTCTCCCCCTCTACTCTCTTGTGATGAATTGAGTTTTCCCCTTGAAGTTATCTTATCGGATTGAGTCTTTTAATGATTTGAGAACACTTGATGTATGTCTTGCGTGGGACACCCGTGGTGACAATGGGGGTATTCTATTGATCCACTTGATGTATGTTTTGGTGATCAACTTGCGGGTTCCGCCCATGAACCTATGCATAGGGGTTGGCACACGTTTTCGTCTTGATTCTCCGGTAGAAACTTTGGGGCACTCTTTGAGGTTCTATGTGTTGGTTGAATAGATGAATCTGAGATTATGTGATGCATATCGTATAATCATACCCACGGATACTTGAGGTGACATTGGAGTATCTAGGTGACATTAGGGTTTTGGTTGATGTGTGTCTTAAGGTGTTATTTTACTACGAACTCTAGGGCTGTTGTGACACTTATAGGAATAGCCCAATGAATTGATTGGAAAGAATAACTTTGAGGTGGTTTCGTACCCTACCATAATCTCTTCGTTTGTTCTCTGCTATTAGTGACTTTGGAGTGACTCTTTGTTGCATGTTGAGGGATAGTTATATGATCCAATTTTGTTATTATTGTTGAGAGAACTTGCACTAGTGAAAGTATGAACCCTAGGCCTTGTTTCCTAGCATTGCAATACCGTTTACGCTCACTTTTATCGTTAGTTATCTTGCCGTTTTTATAATTTCAGATTACAAAAACCTATATCTATCATCCATATTGCACTTGTATCACCATCTCTTCGCCGAACTACTGCACCTATACAATTTACCATTGTATTGGGTGTGTTGGGGACACAAGAGACTCTTTGTTATTTGGTTGCAAGGTTGCTTGAGAGAGACCATCTTCATCCTACGCCTCCCACGGATTGATAAACCTTAGGTCATACACTTGAGGGAAATTTGCTAATGTCCTACAAACCTCTGCACTTGGAGGCCCAACAATGTCTACAAGAAGAAGGTTGTGTAGTAGACATCAAGCTCTTTTCTGGCGCCATTGCCGGGGAGGCTAGGTAAGCGGCACTCACACCCCGTCAACTAAGCAGTTTCTCGCCATTGCCGGGGAGGTGAGTGCTTGAAGGTGTATCTTTAGATCTTGCAATCGAATCCTTTAGTTTCTTGTTTTATCACTAGTTTAGTTTATAAAAGAAAATTACAAAAAAATGGAATTGAGGGTGCCTCATATGCTTCATCTTTTTAATGTCTTCCATGAAAATAAGGATTCCGATAATTGTGCTCAATTGCTAGAGGAAGAATGCATTAGAATGTTTGGCACTAAATATTTGAATGATGAGCATGATTGCAATGTTGTTAGTATGAATTCTATGAATATCCATGATGCTAATGATATGCAAAGCCACAAGCTTGGGGATGCTATGTTTGATGAAGATGATATTTTTTGTCCCCCAAGTTTTGATGAGCAAATTTACTATGATGAAAGCATGCCCCCTATCTATGATGATTATTGTGATGACACGTATGCTATAAAGAATAATGATAACCATGAAACTTGTCATCTTGATCTTAATTTTCAATCACGTGATAGTTATTTTGTTGAGTTTGCTCCCACTATTATTCATGAGAAGAAATTTGCTTATGTGGAGAGTAATAAAATTTCTATGCAAGTAGATCATGAAAAGAATGCTTTAGGTGATGGTTATATTGTTGAATTCATTCATGATGCTACTGAAAATTATTATGAGAGAGGATCATATGCTTCTACATATTGCAATAATATCAAGTTTCCTCTCTATGTGCTTAAAGTTTTGAAGTTATGCTTATTTTGCCTTCCTATGCTAGTTGATTATTGTTCCCATAAATTGTTTGATCACAAAATCCCTATGCATAGGAAGTGGGTTAGACTTAAATGTGCTAGTCATATTCTTCATGATGCTCTCTTTATGTTTCAATTCTTATCTTTTATGCGAGCATCGTTGAAATCATCATGCCTAGCTAGGGGCATTAAGCGTTAGCGCTTGTTGGGAGGCAACCCAATTTTATTTTAGATTTTTGCTTTTTGCTTCTGTTTAGGAATAAATATTTGATCTAGCCTCTGGTTAGATGTAGTTTTATGTTTTAATTAGTGTTTGTGCCAAGTAAGACCTATAGGATCTTCTTGGATGATAGTTATTTGATTTTGCTGAAAATTCCAGAAACTTTCTGTTCACGAAAAAATTGTTTAAAATCACCAGAACGTGATAAAATACTGATTCCAATTGCATCAAATCAATAAACAAATTATCTAGTTCGTCTTATTTTGGTAGATTTTTCTGAGTTCCAGAAGTTTGCGTTAGTTACAGATTACTACAGACTGTTCTGTTTTTGACAGATTCTGTTTTTCGCGTGTTGTTTGCTTATTTTGATGAATCTATGGCTAGTAAAATAGTTTATAAACCATAGAGAAGTTGGAATACAGTAGATTTAACACCAATACAAATAAATAATGAGTTCATTACAGTACCTTGAAGTGGTGTTTTGTTTTCTTTCGCTAACGGAGCTCACGAGATTTTCTGTTAAGTTTTGTGTTGTGAAGTTTTCAAGTTTTGGGGAAAGATTTGATGGACTATGGAATAAGGAGTGGCAAGAGCCTAATTTTGGGGATTCCCAAGGCACCCCAAGGTAATATCCAAGGACAACCAAGAGCCTAAGATTGGGGATGCCCCGGATGGCATCCCCTCTTTCGTCTTCGTTCATCGGTAACTTTACTTGGAGCTATATTTTTATTCACCACATCATATGTGTTTTGCTTGGAGTGTCATTTTATTTTGTTTTTTTTGCTTGCTGTTTGAATAAAGCATCAAGATCTGAAATTCTTAAATGTTAGAGAGTCTTCACATAGTTGCATAATTATTCAACTACTCATTGATCTTCACTTATATCTTTCGGAGTAGTTTGTCATTTGCTCTAGTGCTTCACTTATATCCTTTTAGAGCACGGCGGTGGTTTTATTTTGAAGAAATAGATGAACTCTCATGCTTCACTTATATTATTTTGAGAGTCTTTAGAACAGCATGGTAGTTTGCTTTGGTTATGAAACTAGTCCTAATATGATGGGCATCCAAGATGGGTATAATAAAAACTTTCATATAAGTGCATTGAATACTAAGAGAAGTTTGATACTTGATGATTGTTTTGAGATATGGAGATAGTGATATTAAAGTTGTGCTAATTGAGTAGTTGTGAATTTGATAAATACTTGTGTTGAAGTTTGCATGTCCCGTAGCATGCATGTATGGTAAACGTTATGTAACAAATTTGAAACATGAGGTGTTCTTTGAGTGTCTTCCTTATGAGTGGCGGTCGGGGATGAGCGATGGTCTTTTCCTACCAATCTATCCCCCTAGGAGCATGCGTGTAATGCTTGGTTTTTGATGACTTGTAGATTTTTGCAATAAGTATGTGAGTTCTTTATGACTAATGTTGAGTCCATGGATTATACGCACTCTCACCTTTCCATCATTGCTAGCCTCTTCGGTACCGTGCATTGCCTTTTCTCACATTGAGAGTTGGTGCAAACTTCGCCGGTGCATCCAAACCCCGTGATATGATACGCTCTTTCACACATAAACCTCCTTATATCTTCCTCAAAACAGCCACCATACCTACCTATCATGGCATTTCCATGGCCATTCCGAGATATATTGCCATGCAACTTTCCACCGTTCCGTTTATTATGACACGCTCCATCATTGTCATATTGCTTTGCATGATCATGTAGTTGACATCGTATTTGTGGCAAAGCCACCGTTCATAATTCTTTCATACATGTCACTCATGAGTCATTGCACATCCCGGTACACCGCCGGAGGCATTCATATAGAGTCATATTTTGTTCTAAGTATCGAGTTGTAATTCTTGAGTTGTAAGTAAATAAAAGTGTGATGATCATCATTATTAGAGCATTGTCCCAGTGAGGAAAGGATGATGGAGACTATGATCCCCCCACAAGTCGGGATGAGACTCCGGACTTAAAAAAAGAGGCCATAAAAAAAGGAGAAAAGGCCAAATAAAAAAATAAAAAATGAGAGAAAAAGAGAGAAGGGACAATGTTACTATCCTTTTACCACACTTGTGCTTCAAAGTAGCACCGTAATCTTCATGATAGAGAGTCTCTTGTTTTGTCACTTTCATATACTAGTGGGAATTTTTTATTATAGAACTTGGCTTGTATATTCCAATGATGGGCTTCCTCAAAATGCCCTAGGTCTTCATGAGCAAGCGAGTTGGATGCACACCCACTTAGTTTCTTTTGTTGAGCTTTCATACACTTATAGCTCTAGTGCATCTGTTGCATGACAATCCCTACTCACTCACATTGATATCTATTGATGGGCATCTCCATAGCCCGTTGATATGCCTAGTTGATGTGAGACTATCTTCTCCTTTTTGTCTTCTCCACAACCACCATTCTATTCCACCTATAGTGCTATGTCCATGGCTCACGCTCATGTATTGCGTGAAGATTGAAAATTTTTGAGAACACCAAAAGTATGAAACAATTGCTTGGCGTGTCATCGGGGTTGTGCATGATTTAAATACTTTGTGTGGTGAAGATAGAGCATAGCCAGACTATATGATTTTGTAGGGATAACTTTCTTTGGCCATGTTATTTTAAGAAGACATAATTGCTCAGTTAGTATGCTTGAAGTATTATTATTTTTATGTCAATATTAAACTTTTGTCTTGAGTCTTATGGATCTGAATATTCATGCCACAATGAAGAAAATTACATTAAGAAATATGTTAGGTAGCATTCCACATAAAAAATTCTGTTTTTATCATTTACCTACTCGAGGACGAGCAGGAATTAAGCTTGGGGATGCTGATACGTCTCTAACGTATCTATCATTTTTGATTGTTCCATGCTATTATATTATCTGTTTTGGATGTTTATGGGCTTTATTAAACACTTTTATATTATTTTTGCGACTAACCTATTGACCAAAGCCCAGTGCCAGTTCCTGTATTTTTCCCTTGTTTCAGTGTTTCGAAGAAAAGGAATATCAAACGGAGTCGAAACGGAATGAAACCTTCTGGAGAAGTTATTTTTGGAAAGTAAGCAACCCGGGAGATTTGGAGTGCACGTCAGGAAAGCAACGAGGGAGGCATGAGGCAGGGGGGCGCGCCCACCCCCTAGGCGCGCCCTCCACCCTCCACTACTGGAATCAGCTAATTTGCCATCTGCCAGCTCTTTGCCGTCTGCTAGCTGACGGCAAAGAAGCTCTTTGCCATCAGCTACCCAAAAGCAGACGGCAAAGAAATGGCAGACGATAAAACAGGTCTTTGCCATCTGCCAGCTCTTTGCCGTCTGCTAGCAGACGGCAAAGAATCTTTGCCGTCCGCTGGCAGACGGCAAAGAGAGAGGTGGCCCCCACCCCCCGCCCGTTTGGAAAAAACTGAACGCCCCACCTCTTTGCCGTCTGCTAGCAGACGGCAAAGAGACAAAAAGGCGGACGGCAAAGATTGGCGGACGGCAAAGAGGAGAGTACCTAACGGCCCGTACCCCCCGCCCGTTACTCTCTATTCTCTCCCTCTCTCTCCTCCCCGACGCGCCCCGCCACCACATCCCACCCCACCGCCGCCCGCCGCGCGCCGCCGCCCCCACCACTCGCCGCCGCCCGGTCGCCCCACCACCCCGCCGCCCCACCGGCCCCCCGCCCCGTCGCCACTGCCGCCCGGCGCCGTCGCCCCACCGGCCCCCCGCCCCGGGGCCCCGCCACCCCACCGCCCCGTCGCCCCCCGCCCCAGCCCCCCGCCGCCCCGGTCCCCCCGCGCCCCACCGCCCCGGGCCCGGCGCCGCCGCCCCAGGCCGCCCCGCACCCCTCCTCCACCGACCACCTCCTCCACCGCCCCGCCCCCCTCCTCCACCGGCCACCTCCTCCACCGGCCCTGCCCCAGGTGAGCTCTACCTCCTCTTTTTTTTCCTTTTTTTTTTTTCTGTTTTTTTAGTTTTAGGTTTATGTTTAGTTTAGATTTAGTTTTAGTTTTAGTTATAGGTTTAGTTTTAGTTTAGTTTTAGGTTTAGATTTAGTTTTTTCCTTTTTTTCTTTTCTGTTTTATTAGTTTTAGGTTTATGTTTAGTTTAGATTTAGTTTTAGTTTTAGTTTTAGTTTTAGATTTAGGTTTAGTTTTAGGTTTAGTTTAGTTTGAGGAAAGAAGAAGAAGAAGAAGAAAAAAAGAGGAGAGGAGGAGAAGAAGAGGAAAAAGGAAAGGAAGAAGAAGAAGAGGAGGAGGAGAAGAAAAAAGAAGAAGAGGAAGAAGAAGAAGAAAAAAGAGGAGAGGAGGAGAAGAAGAAGAGGAAAAAGGAAAGGAGGAAGAAGAAGAAGAAGAAGAAGGAAAAAAAAGGAAGAAAAGGAAGAAGAGGAAGAAGAAGAAAAGGAAAAAAGAGGAAAAAACCCCGACCTGATACGGCACCCCGACCCCGACCCGGCACCCCGACACGACACCCGACCCCGACACCCCGACCCCGACCCCGACCCCGACACCCCGACCCCGACACGGCATCCATCTGTGCTTTCTAGGAGTTGACCCATTTGGTCAGTTTGCCTACAGTGGCAGATGGCAAAGAGTAAACAATTTTGCCGTCAGCGGCGGACGGCAAAGGCCTGCCATGTAGTGACGTGTAGATGACATCATAAGGCGGACGGCAAAGACACTAGAAAGTTTGCCGTCAGCGGCGGACGGCAAAGGCATTAGAAAGTTTGCCGTCAGCGGCGGACGGCAAAGGCCTGCCGTTACCACTTAACGGACTGACAGCGCAACCTTTGCCGTCCGCTCTCTTTGCCGTCTGCGGCAGACGGCAAAGGGCCTTTGCCGTCAGCCGCCAGGAAGCAGACGGCAAAGTAGCTCTTTGCCGGAGCCTTTTGCCGTCCGCGGCTGACGGCAAAGGTCTTTGCCGTCCGCCGTTCATGCCTTTGCCGTCCGCCGTGGCAGACGGCAAAATAGCTGATTCCTTTAGTGCTTATGGGCCCCTCGTGGCTCCCCTGACGTATTTCTTCCTCCTATATATACCAATATACCCTAAAACCATCGGGGAACATAATAGATCGGGAGTTCCGCCGCCGCAAGCCTCTGTAGCCACCAAAAACCAATCGGGACCCTGTTCCGGCACCCTGCCGGAAAGGGAATCCCTCACCGATGGCCATCTTCATCATCCCGGCGCTCTCCATGACGAGGAGGGAGTAGTTCACCCTCGGGGCTGAGGGTATGTACCAGTAGCTATGTGTTTGATCTCTCTCTCTCTCTCGTGTTCTTGAGGTGATACGATCTTGATGTATCGCGAGCTTTGCTATTATAGTTGGATCTTATGATGTTTCTCCCCCTCTACTCTCTTGTGATGAATTGAGTTTTCCCCTTGAAGTTATCTTATCGGATTGAGTCTTTTAATGATTTGAGAACACTTGATGTATGTCTTGTGTGGGACACCCGTGGTGACAATGGGGGTATTCTATTGATCCACTTGATGTATGTTTTGGTGATCAACTTGCGGGTTCCGCCCATGAACCTATGCATAGGGGTTGGCACACGTTTTCGTCTTGATTCTCCGGTAGAAACTTTGGGGCACTCTTTGAGGTTCTATGTGTTGGTTGAATAGATGAATCTGAGATTATGTGATGCATATCGTATAATCATACCCACGGATACTTGAGGTGACATTGGAGTATCTAGGTGACATTAGGGTTTTGTTTGATGTGTGTCCTAAGGTGTTATTTTACTACGAACTCTAGGGATGTTTGTGACACTTATAGGAATAGCCCAATGGATTGATCGGAAAGAATAACTTTGAGGTGGTTTCATACCCTACCATAATCTCTTCGTTTGTACTCCGCTATTAGTGACTTTTGAGTGACTCTTTGTTGCATGTTGAGGGATAGTTATATGATCCAATTATGTTATTATTGTTGAGAGAACTTGCACTAGTGAAAGTATGAACCCTAGGCCTTGTTTCCTAGCATTGCAATACCGTTTACGCTCACTTTTATCGTTAGTTATCTTGCTGTTTTTATAATTTCAGATTACAAAAACCTATATCTATCATCCATATTGCACTTGTATCACCATCTCTTCGCCGAACTAGTGCACCTATACAATTTACCATTGTATTGGGTGTGTTGGGGACACAAGAGACTCTTTGTTATTTGGTTGCATGGTTGCTTGAGAGAGACCATCTTCATCCTACGCCTCCCACGGATTTATAAATCTTAGGTCATCCACTTGAGGGAAATTTGCTACTGTCCTACAAACCTCTGCACTTGGAGGCCCAACAACATCTACAAGAAGAAGGTTGTGTAGTAGACATCACCTTCCACGAAAGGGAGCCTGGCGTGCCTCGTGTCCGTCCGGGGTGCTCAGGATTCCCGAGGGCCTCTATGAGCTCGTCGTTCTCTTTGTCCAGAACGAACGTCCCTTGCTGCGCTTTTTCGATATACTCCTGAAGCTTCTCGATGGGTTTGTTCAGCTGCTCGTTGGTCCAAACGCACTTCCCTGTTACAGGGTCCAATTTTCCCCCAACCCCAAAGAACCAAGTCCTGCAACGGTCTGGCCAGCGTCGCGTCTCTGGTTCGATCACTTTATCAATGAGGTCATTCTCAGCCTTGTCCCACAACGGCCGGACTTTCAGGTAGCCACCTGACCCAGTGTGATGGTGATGCTTCTTCTTTGCAGCATTTTTCTTGTTTGTCGTTGACATCTTCGCTGCTCTCTCAGATTTCTTTTTGGTGACAAATGCGGGCCACTGATCTTTGGTCTTCTCAAATCGGCTGATGAATTCTGGAGTCTTGTCTTGGTTGACAAACGATGATTTCAACTCATTCTTCCACCTCCTGAATAGCTCAGCCATCTTCCTAAGAGCATAATCCTTGATCATTGGCTTTTTAACTGGATTCTCCGGATCTTCCTCTGGCGGGAAGGTGAAATTTTCCTGCAGCGCGGTCCAAAGATAAGCTTTCTGCCTATCGCTGACATAAGACACCTGAGAGTCTATGTCCTTAGGCTTCAACCATTGCTCGATGCTGATCGGGACCATGTTCCTAACTAGAACCCCGCACTAAGCATTAAATTTTTTGCTTGGTTCGGAGGGGTTCAATCGGTTGGCCAGCGCGATCAATTTCGATGATCGTGTACCTTTCATCCGTGCGCAACTTTCTCTTCACGCCTCGTCTCGTTACTGAAGTGTTGCTCGATCCGGAGGGCTAGAAAAGAAGAAAAAGAAGAGAGTTAATATGTGTACATACCAAAAACAATTAATGCATCAATTAGCTATATATAGTCAGCACATGCTTAATTAATTAATATATATACCTGGCCGGACTCCATTCGGTCACCGGAGCCGTCATCATTGATTTCTACCTCCGCAGCCTTTAGCATTGCGAAGAGCTCGGGAATTGTCTTATCTATCCCTTGCATATTATAGTTCATCACGAAGCTCTTGTAGCTTGGTGGCAGTGATTGAAGAATTCTGTCAATGACACTATCATCCGGAAGATTAACTCCCAGTTGAATCAAGTGATTGCAGTACCTAGACATTCTGAGTATATGTTCACTGACAGAACTATTCTCCTCCATTTTGCAGCTATAGAACTTATTGGAGACTTCATATCTCTCAATCCGGGCATTTTCTTGAAATATTAACTTCAACTCCTGGAACATCTCATATGCTCCATGACGTGCAAAGCGTCGTTGAAGTCCCGGTTCTAAGCCATAAAGCATTGCACACTGAACTATCGAGTAGTCATCAACACGCGACTGCCAGGCATTCACAATGTCTGCAGTTGCCGACGCGGGTGGTACACCTAGCGGTGCTTCCAGGACGTAATTCTTCTGTGCAGCAATGAGGATAATCCTCAAGTTACGGACCCAGTCCGTGTAATTGCTACCATCATCTTTCAACTTTGCTTTCTCAAGGAACGCATTAAAATTCAACGGAACAACAGCACGAGCCATCTATCTACAACAACATAGACAAGCAAAATACTATCAGGTACTAAGTTCATGATATATTTAAGTTCAATTAATCATATTACGTAAGAACTCCCACTTAGATAGACATTTCTCTTATCATCTAAGTGATCACGTGATCCAAATCAACTAAACCATAACCGATCATCACGTGAATTGGTGTAGTTTTCAATGGTGAACATCACTATGTTGATCATATCTACTATATGATTCACGTTCGACCTTTCGGTCTCAGTGTTCCGAGTCCATATCTGCATATGCTAGGCTCATCAAGTTTAACCCGAGTATTCTGCGTGTGCAAAAATGGCTTGCACCCGTTGTACAAGAACGTTGAGCTTATCACACCCGATCATCACGTGGTGTCTCGGCACGACGAACTTTGGCAACGGTGCATCCTCAGGGAGAACACTTGTACCTTGAAATTTTTAGTGAGAGATCATCTTATAATGCTACCGTCGATCTAAGCAAAATAAGATGCATAAAAGATAAACATCACATGCAATCAATATAAGTGATATGATATGGCCATCATCATCTTGTGCCTTTGATATCCATCTCCAAAGCACCGTCATGATCACCATCGTCACCGGCGCAACACCTTGATCTCCATCGTAGCATCGTTGTCGTTTCGCCAACTATTGCTTGTACGACTATCGCTACCGCTTAGTGATAAAGTAAAGCAATTACATGGCGATTGCATTTCATACAATAAAGTGACAACCATATGGCTCCTGCCAGTTGCCGATAACTCGGTTACAAAACATGATCATCTCATACAATAAAATTTAGCATCATGTCTTGACCATATCACATCACAGCATGCCCTGCAAAAACAAGTTAGACGTCCTCTACTTTGTTGTTGCAAGTTTTACGTGGCTGCTACGGGCTGAGCAAGAACCGTTCTTACCTACGCATCAAAACCACAACGATATTTCGTCAAGTATGTGCTGTTTTAACCTTCACAAGGACCGGGCGTAGCCACACTCGATTCAACTAAAGTTGGAGAAATAGACACCTGCCAGCCACCTGTGTGCGAAGCACGTCGGTAGAACCAGTCTCGCGTAAGCATACGCGTAATGTCAGTCCGGGCCGCTTCATCCAACAATACCGCCGAACCAAAGTATGACATGCTGGTAAGCAGTATGACTTGTATCGCCCACAACTCACTTGTGTTCTACTCGTGCATATAACATCTACGCATAAACCTGGCTCGGATGCCACTGTTGGGGAACGTAGTAATTTCAAAAAAATTCCTACGCACATGCAAGGTCATGGCGATGCATAGCAACGAGAGCGGAGAGTGTTGTCCACGTACCCTCGTAGACCGAAAGCGGAAGTGTTATGACAACGTGGTTGATGTAGTCGTACGTCTTCACGGTCCGACCGATCCAAGTACCGAACGCACGGCACCTCCGAGTTCAGCACACGTTCAGCTCGATGACGTCCATCGAACTCACGATCCAGCAGAGCTTCGAGGGAGAGTTCATTCAGCACGACGGCATGGTGACGGTGATGATGATGCTACCGACGCAGGGCTTCGCCTAAGCACCGCTACGATATGACCGGCGTGGATTATGGTGGAGGGGGGCACCGCACATGGCTAAATGATCAACTGATCAACTTGTGTGTCTATGGGGTGCCCCTTGCCTCAGTATATAAAGGAGGAGAGGAGGGGAGGCCGGCCGGCCCTAGCGCGCCCAAGTGTGGAGTCCTACTAGGACTCCAAGTCCTAGTAGGAGTCCACCAAGAGGAAGGGAGGGAGAAGGAAGGAGAGGGAGGAAAGGAGGAAAGGGGGGCCGCCCCCCTAGTCCAATTCGGTTTGGGCTAGGGGGGCCACGCGCCCTACCTTGTCCTGCCTCCTCTCTTCCACCACTTGGCCCATGAGGGCCAATACTTCTTCCCCCGTATTCCCGTAACTCCCCGGTACTCCGAAAAATACCCGAATCAATCGGAACCTTTCCGATGTCCGAATTGTTGGGTAACGTAGCAATAATTCAAAATTTTCCTACGTGTCACCAAGATCAATCTAGGAGATGCTAGAAACGAGAGAGAGGGAGTGCATCTTCATACCCTTGAAGATCGCTCAGCGGAAGCGTTACAAGAACGCGATTGATGGAGTCGTACTCGCGGCGATTTCAAATCGCGGAAGATCCGATCTAGCGCCGAACGGACGGCGCCTCCGCGTTCAACACACGTACAGCCCGGGGACGTCTCCTCCTTCTTGATCCAGCAAGGGGAGAGGAGAAGTTGAGGGAGAACTCCAGCAGCACGACGGCGTGGTGGCAATGGAGCTCGTGGTTCTCCGGCAGGGCTTCGCTAAGCACTACGGAGGAGGAGGAGGAGTTGGAGGAGGAGAGGGATGCGCCAAGGGAAGGGTGTGGCTGCCCTCCCACACCCTCACTATATATAGGGGGAAGGGGAGAGGGGGCCGGCCCCTCTAGATGGATCTAGAGGAGGAGGCGGCGGCCAGGGGAAACCCTAGATGGGTTTGGGCGCCCCCACCCCCTAGGAAACATGCCCCCCAAGCCGGGAGGGGCGGCTGCCCTAGGGGTGGCGCCCCCACCTCTCCTGGTTACGTGAGAGGTGTTGGGAGGGGCGCACAGCCCTTAGTGGGCTGGTTTGCCCCTTCCCCTTGACCCATAAGGCCCCCCAACGCTTGCCAGGGCCTCCGAAACCCCTTTCGGACATGCTGGCCATAGCCTGGTACCCCCGGAACAATTCCGGACTCCAATACCCTTCGTCCAATATACCGACCTTCACCTCCGGACCATTCCGGAGCTCCTCGTCATGTCCGGGATCTCATCCGAGACTCCGAACAACCTTCGGTAACCACATACTATTTCCCATAACAACTCTAGCGTCACCGAACCTTAAGTGTGTAGACCCTACGGGTTCGGGAACCATGCAGACATGACCGAGACACCTCTCCGGCCAATAACCAATAGCGGGATCTGGATACCCATATTGGCTCCCACATGTTCCACGATGATCTCATCGGATGAACCACGATGTCGGGGATTCAATCAATCCCGTATTCAATTCCCTTTGTCTATCGGTATGTTACTTGCCCGAGATTCGATCGTCGGTATCCCCATACCTCGTTCAATCTTGTTACCGGCAAGTATCTTTACTCGTTCCGTAACGCATGATCCCGTGGCTAACTCATTAGTCACATTGAGCTCATTATGATGATGCATTACCGAGTGGGCCCAGAGATACCTCTCCGTCATACGGAGTGACAAATCCCAGTCTCGATTCGTGCCAACCCAACAGACACTTTCGGAGATAACCTGTAGTGCACCTTTATAGCCACCCAGTTACGTTGTGACGTTTGGTACACCCAAAGCATTCCTACGGTATCCGGGAGTTGCACAATCTCATGGTCTAAGGAAACGATACTTGACATTAGAAAAGCTCTTAGCAAACGAACTACACGATCTTGTGCTATGCTTAGGATTGGGTCTTGTCCATCACATCATTCTCCTAATTATGTGATCCCGTTATCAATGACATCCAATGTCCATGGTCAGGAAACCATAACCAGCTATTGATCAACGAGCTAGTCAACTAGAGGCTTACTAGGGACATGTTGTGGTCTATGTATTCACACATGTATTACGGTTTCCAGTTAATACAATTATAGCATGAACAATAGACAATTATCATGAACAAGGAAATACAATAATAACCATTTTATTATTGCCTCTAGGGCATATTTCCAACATGAATATAGTCGTCCAATATATCGATCTTTACGTCTCGACCATTTCGAGACTCCTCGTCATGTCCCCGATCTCATCCGGGACTCCGAACTACCTTCGGTACATCAAAACACATAAACTCATAATACCGATCGTCACCGAACGTTAAGCGTGCAGACCCTACGGGTTCGAGAACTATGTAGACATGACCGAGACACGTTTCCGGTCAATAACCGATAGGGAACCTAAATGCTCATATTGGCTCCCACATATTCTACGAAGATCTTTATCGGTCAAACCGCATAACAACATACGTTGTTCCCTTTGTCATCGATATGTTACTTGCCCGAGATTCAATCGTTGGTATCTCAATACCTAGTTCAATCTCGTTACCGGCAAGTCTCTTTACTCGTTCCGTAATGCATAATCCCGCAACTAACTCATTAGTCACATTGCTGCCAAGGCTTATAGTGATGTGTGCTACCTCTTGAGCACTGCGTTGGTTTTCCCTTGAAGAGGAAAGGGTGGTGCAGCAAAGTAGCGTAAGTATTTCCCTCAGTTTTTGAGAACCAACGTATCAATCCAGTAGGAGGCCACGCACGAGTCCCTCGCACCTACACAAACAAATAAATCCTCACAACCAACGCGATAAGGGGTTGTCAATCCCTACACGGTCACTTACGAGAGTGAGAACTGATAGATATGATAGGATAATATATTTGGTATTTTTAAGATAAAGATGCAAAGTAAAATAAAAGCAAAATAAAAAGGCAACGGAAATAGCTAAGTGTTGGAAGATTAATATGATGGAAAATAGACCCGAGGGCCATAGGTTTCACTAGTGGCTTCTCTCAAGAGCATAAGTATTACGGTGGGTGAACAAATTACTGTTGAGCAATTGCCAGAATTGAGCATAGTTATGAGAATATCTAGGTATGATCATGTATATAGGCATCACGTCCGAGACAAATAGACCGACTCCTGCCTGCATCTACTACTATTACTCCACACATCGATCGCTATCCAGCATGCATCTAGAGTATTAAGTTCATAAGAACAGAGTAACGCCTTAAGCAAGATGACATGATGTAGAGGGATAAACTCATGCAATATTATATAAACCCCATCTTGTTATCCTCGATGACAACAATACAATACGTGCCTTGCTGCCCCTACTGTCACTGGGAAATGACATCGCAAGATTGAACCCAAAGCTAAGCACTTCTCCCATTGCAAGAAAGATCAATCTAGTAGGCCAAACCAACTGATAATTCGAAGACACTTGCAAAGATAAACAATCATACATAAAAGAATTCAGAGAAGATTCAAATATTGTTCATAGATAAACTTGATCATAAACCCACAATTCATCGGTCTCAACAAACACACCGCAAAAAAAGATTACATCGAATAGATCTCCACGAGAGAGGGGGAGAACATTGTATTGAGATCCAAAAAGAGAGAAGAAGCCATCTAGCTAATAACTATGGACCCGAAGGTCTGAGGTAAACTACTCACACATCATCGGACAGGCTATGGTGTTGATGTAGAAGCCCTCCGTGATCGATGCCCCCTCCGGCGGAGCTCCGGAACAGGCCCCAAGATGGGATCTCATGGGTACAGAAGGTTGCGGTGGTGGAATTAGATTTTTGGCTCCGTATCTGGTAGTTTGGGGGTACGTAGGTATATATAGGAGGAAGGAGTACGTCGGTGGAGCAACAGGGGGCCCACGAGGGTGGAGGGTGCGCCAAGGGGGATAGGCGTGCCCCTACCTCGTGGCCTCCTGGTTGATGTCTTGACGTAGGGTCCAAGTCCTCTGGATCACGTTCGTTCTGAAAATCATGTTCCTGAAGGTTTCATTCCGTTTGGACTCCGTTTGATATTCTTTTTCTGCGAAACTCTGAAATAGGCAAAAAACAACAATTCTGGGCTGGGCCTCCAGTTAATATGTTAGTCCCAAAAATAATATAAAAGTGTATAATAATGCCCAATAATGTCCAAAACAGAATATAATATAGCATGGAACAATCAAAAATTATAGATACGTTGGAGACGTATCAAGCATCCCCAAGCTTAATTCCTGCTCGTCCGCAAGTAGGTAAATGATAAAAACAGAATTTTAGATGTGGAATGCTACTTGGCATAATTTCAATCTTCTTATTGTGGCATGAATGTTCAGATTTGAAATGATTCAAGATAAAAGTTTAATGTTGACATGAAAACAATAATACTTCAAGCATACTAACTAAGCAATTATGTCTTATCAAAATAACATAGCCAAAGCAAGTTATCCCTATAAAATCATATAGTCTGGCTATGCTCCATCTTCCCCACACAAAATATTCATATCATGTATGACCCCAGTTTTGGCCAAGCATTTGGTTCATACTTTCAACGCGCTTCAGCCTTTTCAACTCTTACGCAATACATGAGCGCAAGCCATGGATATAGCACTATGGTGGAATAAGGTATAATGGTAAGGGTTATGTGGGAAGACAAAAAAGGAGAAAGTCTCACATCAACGAGGCTAATCAACGGGCTATGGAGATGCCCATCAATTGATGTTAATGCGAGGAGTAGGGATTTCCATGCAACGGATGCACTAGAGCTGTAAGCGTATGAAAGCTCAAAAAGAAACTAAGTGGGTGTGCATCCAACTTGCTTGCTCACGAAGACCTCGGACATTTGAGGAAGCCCATCATTGGAATATACAAGCCAAGTTCTATAATGAAATTACCCACTAGTATATGAAAGTGACAAAATGAGAGACTCTCTATTATGAAGATCACGGTGCTACTTTGAAGCACAAGTGTGGTAAAAGGATAGTAACATTGTCCCTTCTCTCTTTTTCTCTCATCATTTTTTGGGGGCCTTTTGTCTTCTTTTTTTATGGCCTCTTTTTTTTAGTCCGGAGTCTCATCCCGACTTGTGGGGGAATCATGGTCTCCATCATCCTTTCCTCACTTGGGACAATGCTCTAATAATGATGATCATCACACTTTTATTTACTTACAACTCATGAATTACAACTCAATACTTAGTACAAAATATGACTCTATATGAATGCCTCCGGTGGTGTATCGAGATATGCAATGAATCAAAAGCGACATGTATGAAAGAATTATGAACGGTGTCTTTGCCACAAATACAATGTCAACTACATGATCATGCAAAGCAATATGACAATAATGGAGTATGTCATGATAAATGAAACGGTGGAAAGTTGCATGGCAATATATCTCGGAATGGCTATGGAAATGCCATGATAGGTAGGTATGGTGGCTGTTTTGAGGAAGATATAAGGAGGTTTATGTGTGATAGAGCATATCATATCACGGGGTTTGGATGCACCGGCGAAGTTTGCACCAACTCTCAAGGTGAGAAAGGGCAATGCGCGGTACCGAAGAGGCTAGAAAATTGCGGAAAGGTAAGTGTGCGTATAATCCATGGACTCACATTAGTCATAAAGAACTCATATACTTATTGCAAAAATTTATTAGCCCTCGAAGCAAAGTACTACTACGCATGCTCCTAGGGGAAGGGTTGGTAGGAGTTAACCATCGCGCGATCCCGACCGCCACACAAAGGAAGACAATCAACAAATACTTCATGCTCCGACTTCGTTACATAACGGTTCACCATACGTGCATGCTACGGGAATCACAAACTTCAACACATGTATTTTTCAATTCCACAATTACTCAACTAGCACAACTATGATATTACCACCTTTATATCTCAAAACAATTATCAAGCATCAAATTTCTCATGATATTATTTAAAGCAAATTGCCATTCTATTTTAAGACTCTCAGAATAATATAAGTGAAGCATGAGAGATCAATAGTTTCTATAAAACAAATCCACCACCATGCTCTAAAAGATATAAGTGAAGCACTAGAGCAAAACTATATAGCTCAAAAAATATAAGTGAAGCACATAGAGTATTCTAATAAATTCCGAATCAAGTGTGACTCTCTCAAAAGGTATGTACATCAAGGATGATTTTGTTAAACTAACAAATAAAGACTCAAATAATACAAGACGCTCCAAGCAAAACACATATCATGTGGTGAATAAAAATATAGCTCCAAGTAAAGTTACCGATGGAAGTAGACGAAAGAGAGGATGCCTTCCGGGGCATCCCCAAGCTTTGGCTTTTAGGTGTCCTTAGATTATCTTGGGGTGCCATGGGCATCCCCAAGCTTAGGCTCTTGCCGCTCCTTGTTCCATAATCCATCAAATCTTTCACCCAAAACTTGAAAACTTCACAACACAAAACTCAGCAGAAAATCTCGTAAGCTCCGTTAGCGAAAGAAAACAAAAGACCACTTCAAGGTACTGTAATGAACTCATTCTTTATTTATATTGGTGTTAAGCCTACTGTATTCGAACTTCTCTATGGTTTATAAACTATTTTACTAGCCATAGATTCATCAAAATAAGCAAACAACACACGAAAAACAGAATCTGTCAAAAACAGAACAGTCTGTAGTAATCTGTAACTAACGCAAACTTATGGAACTCCAAAAATTCAGCCAAAATAGGACGAGCTATAAAATTTGTTTATTGATCAGCAGAAATTGGAATCAATATTTTATCACGTTCTGGTGATTTTTAACAATTATTTTCGTGAACAGAAAGTTTCTGAAATTTACAGCAAGATCAAATAACTATCATCCAAGAAGATCCTATAGGTTAAACTTGGCACAAACGCTAATTAAAACATAAAAACACATCTAACCAGAGGCTAGATCAAACATTTATTCCTAAACAGAAGCAAAAAGCAAAAAAACTAAAAATAAAATTGGGTTGCCTCCCAACAAGCGCTATCGTTTAACGCCCCTAGCTAGGCATACAAGCAAGGATAGATCTAGGTACTGCCATAATAATAAGATAGATCATTAAAACTCATTTCTTACTCTCTACGTTCGGCAGCAAGCTTTCTTTGTGGCAAGCAAAAGTAATCAAAAGGGCTAAATTTAATGGGACAAAAATCCCCAAGATCAACCTTAGGAGGTATAGGTTCCTCCTTTGGCCCTTCATATTGCACAACCAATTCATCATTATAGGCATTCTTTTGACAGAACTTGGTGAGCCTATATTCGAGAGAATATCCTAGCTCATTATTTCAAATAGCAAAATCATCATTAAGTTCAGAAATTCTATCAACTAGAATATTGGTAGGAACCTTTTTTCTAAGGTTTTCATTAAAAGCAACATAGTCTAGAGATTGAAAACACATTATTTCCTCTTGATCAAATAAGATAGTTTCTATGGGAGGACGTCTACCGTCCACCCTATAATGCGCAAAGATTTCTTTGGCCTCTTTTATAATAAATCTGAACTCATGAGCCAAAAAGATAGTAGCGGCACGCTTAACAGAAGAATGCTCAATGTTAGAAAATTCTAGGAAAATCCTCTGTATGCAGGGATGCATGTGCATAAATTGTCTTTCAAGTTCAACTACAAGCATGGCGATAGCGTCCGCAAGACTACTAGTTCTATGAAGAATAGAACTACCCATAGAAGGCAAAGCACCGGCACAAGTAAAGAAATCTTGGATAACTCCTTTTCCAATAATATTACCACTACCAATTCGGAATTTTTTTGTATGTAAGGTAGGGGGTTCTTCAGCAGGAGCATCAGAATTTTCCATGTCATTACTATTGTCCATATTGACAATAGTTTCCCCAATTTCAGACATAACGGCAGAAAGTGCGAGGAGCAAAGAAAAAGAGAGAGGCGAATAAAACGGCAAGGGTGAAGTGGGGGAGAGGAAAACGAGAGGCAAATGGCAAATAATGTAATGCGGGAGATAAGGGTTTGTGATGGGTACTTGGTATGTTGACTTTTGCGTAGACTCCCCGGCAACGGCGCCAGAAATCCTTCTTGCTACCTCTTGAGCACTGCGTTGGTTTTCCCTTGAAGAGGAAAGGGTGGTGCAGCAAAGTAGCGTAAGTATTTCCCTCAGTTTTTGAGAACCAAGGTATCAATCCAGTAGGAGGCCATGCACGAGTCCCTCGCACCTACACAAACAAATGAATCCTCGCAACCAACGCGATAAGGGGTTGTTAATCTCTACACGGTCACTTACGAGAGTGAGAACTGATAGATATGATAGGATAATATTTTTGGTATTTTTACGATAAAGATGCAAAGTAAAATAAAAGCAAAATAAAAAGGCAACGGAAATAGCTAAGTGTTGGAAGATTAATATGATGGAAAATAAACCCGGCGGCCATAGGTTTCACTAGTGGCTTCTCTCAAGAGCATAAGTATTACGGTGGGTGAACAAATTACTGTTGAGCAATTGAAAGAATTGAGCATAGTTATGAGAATATCTAGGTATGATCATGTATATAGGCATCACGTCTGAGACAAGTAGACCGACTCCTGCCTGCATCTACTACTATTACTCCACACATCGACCGCTATCCAGCATGCATCTAGAGTATTAAGTTCATAAGAACAGAGTAACGCCTTAAGCAAGATGACATGATGTAGAGGGATAAACTCATGCAACACTACTGGAATCAGCTAATTTGCCATCTGCCAGCACTTTGCCGTCTGCTAGCTGACGGCAAAGAAGCTCTTTGCCGTCTGCCAGCTCTTTGCCATCAGCTACCCAAAAGCAGACGGCAAAGAAGCTCTTTGCCGTCTGCCAGATCTTTGCCGTCGGCCAGCTGACGGCAAAGAATCTTTGCCGTCCGCTGGCGGACGGCAAAGAGTGAGGTGGCCCCCACCCCCCGCCCGTTTTTGAAAAACTTAACGGGCCACCTCTTTGCCGTCCGCTAGCAGACGGCAAAGAGGCAAAAAAGCGGACGGCAAAGGGGGGCGGACGGCAAAGAGCCTACTACCTAACGGCCCGTGCCCCCGCCCGTTACTCCCACGCCGCCGCCCCGCGCCCCCCGCCGCCCCGTCGCCCCCGCCGCCCCGGCTCGCCGCCGCCCCGGCTCGCCGCCGCCCCGGGGCCCCGTCGCCCTCACCGCCCCGGCCCCCCGCCGCCCCGCGCCCCCCGCGCCCCCCTTCCCCCGCCGCCCCGTCGCCGCCGCCGCCCCGGCTCGCCGCCGCCCCGGCTCGCCGCCGCCCCCAGGCCGCCTCCTCCACCGCCCCGCCCCCTCCTCCACCGGCCTCCTCCACCCCCCAGGTGAGCCCCCATTTTTCAGTTTTTTTTCAGTTTTTTTCTTTTTTTTCCTTTTTAGTTTTAGTTTTAGTTTAGATTTAGTTTTAGTTGTAGTTTTAGGTTTAGTTTTAGGTTTAGGTTTAGTTTTAGGTTTAGGTTGTAGAAGAAAAAAGAAGAGAGGAAGAAGAAGAAGAAAAAAGAGGAGAGGAGGAGAAGAAGAAGAGGAAAAAGGAAAGGAAGAAGAAGAAGAGGAGGAGGAGAAGAAAAAAGAAGAAGAGGAAGAAGAAGAGGAGGAGGAGGAGAAGAAAAAAGAAGAAGAGGAAGAAGAAGAAGAAGAAAAAAGAGGAGAGGAGGAGAAGAAGAAGAGGAAAAAGGAAAGGAAGAAGAAGAAGAGGAGGAGGAGAAGAAAAAAGAAGAAGAGGAAGAAAAGGAAGAATAGGAAGAAGAAGAAAAGGAAAAAAGAGGAAAAAACCCCGACCCGACACGGCACCCCGACCCCGACGCGGCACCCCGACACGACACCCCGACCCCTAGACCCCGACCCCGACACCCCGACCCCGAGCCTGACCCGACACCCCGACCCCGACACCGACACGGCACCCCGACCCCGACCCCGACCCCGACATCCCGACCCCGACCCCGACACCCCGACCCCGAGCCTGACCCGACACCCCGACACCCCGACCCGGCACCCCGACCCCGAGACGGCACCCCGACCCCACCCGACACCCCGACCCGGCACCCCGACCCGACACCCCGACCCCGAGACCCCGACCCCGAGCCTGACCCGACACCCCGACCCCGACACCGACACGGCACCCCGACCCCGACCCGGCACCCCGACAAGACACCCCGACCCCGAGCCTGACCCGACACCCCGACCCCGACACCGACACGGCACCCCGACCCCGACCCGGCACCCCGACCCCGAGACCCCGAGCACGATACCCCGACCCGGACCCCGACCCCGACACCCCGACCCCGAGCCTGACCCGACACCCCGACCCCGACACCGACACGGCACACCGACTCCGACCCGGCACCCCGACCCGACACCCCGACCCGACACCCCGACCCCGAGACCCCAACCCCGACCCCGACACGGCACCCCGAGACCGACACGACACCCCGACCCCCGACACGTCCCGAAAAGGTGTTCTTTGGCCTTCCAGAAGCCGACGGGGTCATATATTTGTGAATTATTAGTTAGGTCATATATCTTTCGATTTTGTTATGAAAAACATCATATATAATTGTGTTGATCGGGTAGTTTTAAATGTGCAGTTGTTTCATCGCTGCGAGGTTTGGTGTTCGACGACCTGGCCGTGCGTTTGACGAGCTCTGCCCCTTCGTTCGTGGGTGAGCACAAATGACATGTCCTCCTCCCCCATTAATTATTTGATCTATTCCGATGAAACTTGATAGCTAGATATATATGTGTCTTGAATTATCAGTATGCGTAACCAATATGTGTCTCCCGTTCGAAAGCGTCATAGTTATAAATATGCATGCATTTGCATATTTATAACCTTGATTCTTTCGAATTGTCCAACGCTATCCATGGACAGCCCGAGTATGTTTAGATTGGGTTCGTTTTCCCATATGCTTTGCTCCGGATCCGACGCATAAATTTCGTCAGTGCCTCCCCTGTTGTTCTCCGGGTACACATCCTCTCTGTTTATTGCAGAGACGTGTATCAGGAGAACAGCGGGGAGGTGCTGCCGAAATTTTGCGTAGGATCCGGGGCATAGCATGGGAAAATGAACCCAATCTAAACATACTCGGGTGGGATTAGGACCTATCATTACCTATTAGATTGTAGGTTGCATGGACGTAATAAAATTGACAAAGTAGATCAACTGATGAATACATACATGGTGAATTATATATATATATTTGTTGTGTGTCTAGTAGCTCTGAAAGTCAAGATGAGTGATCGTGCGTGGATGTACACCGGTCACACTGGTCAGAACAAATGGAGCACTGAATGGTTCACAAAAACCAAGGGGTTTGTGCGAGCCGCATTTGCAAATGGCCAGAGGAAAACCTGGTGCCCCTGTTTACGGTGCGGCAATTGGGAAAAGAGGACAGAGGCTGAAATGGGCAAACACCTGCAGAAGAGTGGTTTTACGCCCGATTATACGGTGTGGACATTTCATGGTGAGTCTGCCCAACGTGACCGAGCCGAGGTGGATCGTCGTCGCACCGACGAGCATGGTACCGGTATGGAAAACATGGTGCAAGACTTTGATGATGCTCGGGATTCGGACGAGGAGATGGAGGAATCTGCAAAGGCCTTCAATGAAATGTTGGAGTCTGCAAAACGTCCGCTCCATGAGCACACTGAGCTTTGTCAGTTGGATGCCATCTCACAAGTAATGGCTCTGAAGGCTCAGTTCAACTTGGGCAGAGAATGCTATGATGCAATGATGACAGTATTTGGACGCTTTCTACCCAAAGGCCATGTAATGCCTGCAAACCTGTACCAGTCGGACAAAATCCTCCGTGCACTGAAGATGCCCTATGATAAGATACATGCCTGTGAGAAAGGATGTGTCTTGTTTAGGCTTGACTATGCGGACTTGAACTGTTGTCCCATTTGCAAGTCTTCCAGGTATGTTGTGGTAGACAACGGTATGGGTGAGAAGACACAGACCAAAATCCCCGTTAGTGTTCTTCGGTATATGCCAATCGTACCAAGACTTCAACATCTTTTCATGGTCGAAGAGACGGCCAGACAGATGACATGGCACAAAACGGGCAAAAGAACCGAACTAGATGCAGATGGGAATCTGATGATTGTACACACATCGGATGGTGTTGCGTGGAAAAAGTTTGATGAATTACATGGTGACAAAGCGGCAGATCCGAGGCATCCTCGAGTCGGCATCAGTACGGATGGGTTCAGTGTGTTTGGTATGACGGCAGCCCAATACAGTTGTTGGCCCGTATTTGTCTTTCCACTCAATCTCCCCCCCGGACAGATTATGAAAAGAAAGAACATTTTCCTGACGTTGATAATTCCAGGGCCCAACTATCCGGGGAAAAATATGAATGTGTACATGCAACCGCTTAAGGACGAATTGCAAGAAGCCTGGGATAATGGGTTCAAGACATACGATGCCTATAGCAAACGGAACTTCATAATGCGTGTCTGGTACATGTACTCGACGCATGACTTGCCGGCGTATGCGCTATTCGTTGGCTGGTGTGTGCATGGAAGGTTCCCGTGCCCCACATGCAAGGGAGCTCTTGAGCTTCGTTGGCTTCAGGTCGGTCGCAAGTTTTCTTGCTTCGACATGCATAGAGAGTTCCTGAATCCTCGCCATAAGTTCAGGAAAGACAAGAAGAACTTCATCAGAGGTAGAGTTGTCAAAAACTCTGCACCACATGCATTGACAGGCCAACAGACCCTGGATCAGTTAAACGCTCTCGAGCCAGATCCCGAGCGTCCAGGGTACTTCAAGGGGTATAATTCTAAGCACGCCTGGACTCACAAAACATGCTTATGGGATCTGCCTTACTTCAAAGACCTCCTTTGCCCACACAACATCGACGTGATGCACACTGAGAAGAATATCGCCGAGGCACTTTTTGGTACATTGTTCGGCATAGATGGGAAGTCAAAGGATAATACTAAGGCTAGAGTCGATCTGGAGGCGCTATGTGATAGGCCATTACAAAACATGAAAGAACCGAAAGGAAAGCAGAACTGGACGAAGCCAAAGGCATGGTTCAATCTTGGAAGGCCGGCTATGAGGGAAATTATCTTGTGGGTGAAAATGCAGTTGATGTTCCCCGATGGGTATGCAGCGAATCTACAGAGGGGAGCCAGTCTTGATAAATTGAAGATATTTGGTCTCAAGAGTCATGATTGGCACATATGGATTGAGCGGGTAATGCCGGTGATGTTGCGTGGCTTCATCCCTGAGGATGAATGGCTAGTACTGGCAGAACTCAGCTATTTCTTCCGTGTTCTTTGTGCGAAAGAACTATCGCCTAGCGTGCTAGAAGAAATGGAAGAGTTGGCGCCGGAGTTGATCTGCAAGTTAGAGAAGATCTTTCCACCGGGCTTCTTTAATCCAATGCAACATTTGATTTTGCATCTCCCGACCGAGGCAAGATTGGGGGGGACCGTGCAAAATCGTTGGTGCTACCCAACTGAGAGGATGCAGAAGACGCTTCGACAAAAATGTAAAAATAAACGTAGAATTGAAGCATCGATGGCTGAGGCATTCATCACTGAGGAGGCGGCAAACTTCGTGACAGCACACTACGAAGCCAAAAATCGTCATTTGCATAATCCGAAGCCTCGGTACAATGCTGACGACCCTAAAAAGGGTGGATCCAACCTCAGCCTATTCAAAGGGAATCTCGCACCAGCCAGTGTTTCAAATCCAGTATCTTTGGATAACGAACAATGGCGGACCATTTCGTTGTATATCTTCAACAACCTGATAGAAGTGCGGCCGTACATCGAGTAAGTTCTCGATACATAGTTTCGCAACTTCTATTTCCTTTGAACTGCTCTTATTCCTGGATATTTCATACAGTCGATACGTCGCCTTATTCTCGTATGGAGCGGTGATCCAAAAGGATTCTGTCGAAGAGTATGAGCTTCTCGCAAAGCAAGGTGGCGGCTATCCCGGTTTCATCTCTTGGTTCAAACAAACGGTAATTTCTATTAGACTTGTAGGCTAATTTGTAGGCGGCTATCCCGGTTTCATTCGCTAATTTGTGCGTAATGCAACAATCCTTTCATATTAAACTTGTAGGCTAATTCAGAGTCTATGGATGCCGAATTGAGACAAGTCGCTAATGGTTTTGACTATAAGGTCCGTTCATTTGACAAATACGACATCAACGGGTATCGCTTTCGTACCTATGGCAAAGAGCTATCTATGGCCGACCGAAAGTCTACAAATTGTTGTGTATCTGCTATCGGCGAAGGAGGTACCGAGTATTATGGGAGAGTTGAAGCAATTTATGAACTTCTATTCTATGGTGAAAACCCACCGAATGTCGTAGTCTTCAAATGTTATTGGTTTCAGCCGAAGGAGACTAGAAGAACTCATGAACATATAGGGCTAGTTGAAATCAACCAAAGCACCCATTTAGATGTTCCTGATGTCTATATTACGGCTCAACAGGCAACCCAAGTATTCTATCTACCGTGGGCCTGCCAAACTAATCCAAATCAGAAAGGTTGGGATGTCGTTTATGAAGTGCCGCCACGTGCTAGACTATCTCCCCCAAAGGAAGAGGATTATGAACCTCACATTAACCCAGACACGTATGAAGGAGAATTCTTCCAAGAGACACGTCTTTCCAAAAAGCGTTTCAAGAACCGCTATACTTCACCCCAAAACATTGAAGTAGACATTGACAGTGAATCCGACATCACCCCAGAGGAGGAACAAGAAGAGCCGGAACAAGAAGAGGTTACTGCTGCGGATGACCTGTCATTGCTTGACCGATTACGTCAAGGTGGCCTTGCACATGTTGATGCCACTGAACCCTATGAGCCCGTCATTGATTATAGTGATGATGATGATTATGCATTTATTGATGATACTGATCGAGATTATTAGTAGTGTCAGGTATTAAATTTTTTAATGTTGTACTTGATGATGATACACTTAAGTGATACACATATTATTATTCATGTCGGTCTTTTTTTTATGTTGTACTAATTTCGTTTACTGTTTGTCATGGCAGGTGTTGAAAGATGGTGGGCGCTGGTCGGGAGCGCGCCAAGGCTCCTTCTTCCTCGGCGCGTGGTCTGAGGTCTTCGATTCTAGACGTACCTCTTCGCCGAGCGTTGCTGGACAATATGTCCACACCGCCGGGCCCTTCTTCGTCCACCGCGGTGCCCAGCAGGGGACGAGGTAGGAAGAGAGGAGGTGGGGCACGTGGTCGCGGGAGAGGAGGTAGGGTGACTGCTAGGGCGCCTTCCTCGCCGCCACCCCCAGCTGTTTCACCCGAGCACGTGACTGCTAGGGTGGACTCGTCCGAGGAGGAGGCTACACGGACTCCGGTCCACGAGCCTCCGGTCCACGGGTCTTGGGCCCACGAGCCTCGGGTCGACTGGCCTTCGGCCCACGAGAGTTCGGCCCACGAGACCCCGGAGGAGCACACGTCCGGATGGGGTACCTGGCCGGATCAGCCCGAGGAGCCGAGTGGCCATGCTGATGATGGCGGGGAGCCGACTGATCTTGAGGAGGAGGGTGGCACCGTCTACCAGCGTGGTGCTACACGGCTCCCGTCCGTGCCGGCGACCCGCGAGCAGAGGTGGTTGATCTTCCCTGATGGGGAGAGGTACGTAAGTGCATTTAAAATTTTTGTACCTTCTGCATTCACGTTTCTTCAAATAACTAATGCGTTGGCCTTGTCATGCTGCAGGGGTTGGGACCACCATCATAGTGTCCGCCGGCCCAACTCCGTCCTTGGAGTTCTTTGCCGGCAAAACTTCCCGGGGTTTGTCACGTTGCCTGGTGAGGGTCGGCTTCCAGAGCTTGGGTTGAGCTGGGAGCACTACGTGGCTGCCCCGGCCCCGCCGGATGTCATTATCGACGGTGTCGTGTGCGACATGAGGGCAGACATGGTGATCAGGACGTTCTGGGTAATTTCTCCTTTACACATTTCAAAATCTTCAACTAGCTAGTTATTAATTGTACTAATCAATATTGTCTCATTTGATTGCAGACATTCTACAGGTGTGAGGAGGGATACGAGGAGGACTGCGCAAATGTTATCGAGAACGTCTGCAAGCGCCTACTCCAGAACTTACGGCACGAGGCTCGGGTGCAGGCTGTTCGAGACTACTACGCCTTGCGTGGTATCAAGAAGACCAAGCCGGCGTGCCGCGATAAGTTCCTGAGTAAGGAGCAGTACATGAAGGTAATTCTTAAGGCCTTCTACTTAAGTTCCTTCATTTAGTAATTCTTAGCCGTAGCGCTCAAGTTTCTATTTGCTAACTTAGGCGCCTCCGAGATGGTGTGCGGATCGGATGGATTGTTGGGAGGTGTTGGTCGATGAGTGGTGCTCACAAGAATGGCTAGCCCTCCACAACCAGGCCAAGGACAAACGTGCCCAAATGGAAGGTGTGCCACACCATCAAGGCAGCTCCAACTTATATCAGTTCGGGCGCAACTGGGTATGTGGTTTGCTTCATGATTCATGCAATTCATTCATCATGCTAGCTTGAGCCCTTTAATTACTAAGTTTCTTTGCTTCTCTCTTTCAGGCACGCCACAATAAGGCGGATAAGGTGCCAGAGGTGTACGACCTGTATGCCATGGCCCACACTGGCTCTTACAAGAAAGTCAAGGCTTTCTCTCAGTCTGACCTCGATGATGCAAACAACTTCACCAACATCTCCTCCCACAACAAGCTCGTGAGATATAGAGATGAGGGGAAGGCGAGGAAAGGGGAGGACTTTAACCCGAGCCAGGGTCCCATTGATCCAGAGCTGGTGATGATATCTGGTGGCGGGAGGTCCCATGGCTCCATAGCCATTGGAGATGGACTTATCCGTTGTCCTAGCACTCTCCCGGAGATCAAGGCGCGCCAGTCGAGCTCCGCTCCTGAGATAAGGCCTCGTGAACGGCCAGTGCAACTCGCCATCAAGGTTAGTGATACGTACTCAGTTATCTGTCTCCATTACATTGTGTGCGCTTCCATCAATGATTACAAATGGTCATGTGAGTGGTGTTGCAGGCTGCTATACAGACTGAGAGAGATAGAACGGAGAAACTTCTGGCGGAGGCGGCGGAGAGGCAGCGGGAGATGGAGGAGAGGACGAGAAAGATGATGGAGGAGGAGAGGGCACGGAATGACATGCAGGCAAGGGCCATGTACGAGCTCCTTGTGGTAAGTTTCTTCTGCAGATTACTTGCTAGTCTTAACATTTGAGTCTCATTACTAACTAGTATGACTCTGTTCTGAAAACCAAATGTGCAGTCTGTGTGCGAGAAGTCCGGTCAGCCCGCTCCGCCAATGCCAGTGATTGCTCCTGGGAGCACGGTGAGTTTAGTTTGAATGGACATTAGTTGGTAGTCTCAACATTTGAGTGTCGTAATGCTAACGAGACATTGAAAATGATCTTTGTTGCAGCTTAACTCCAGAAACGCATCGCATGATCCTTCTCCAGGTAGCGGCACTAGCCACCCCGGTCCTACACCTCCCTGATCACGGTAAGTTTCTCTAGTGTTTTGCTTAACAAATGCATAAAGACCTAGACTTAGCTTTATTTCCTCCAATATGCTTACCATAATGACCTAGAGTTAGCTTATTTTCCTCCAAAATGACCCATTTTACCTAGGTTAGCTTATAAATGATGCAGTTCATCCAAGTTAGCTCAAAAATGACCCATTTCACCTAGATTAGCTCCTAAATGATCCATTTTACCTACGTTAGCTTTAAAATGGCCCATTTCACCTACGTTAACTCCAAAATGACCCATCTTACGTAGGTTATCTCATAAACGATCCATTTCAACTAATTTAGCTCATAAACGATCCATTTGACCTAAGTGAGCAAAAAAAATGATCCATTTCACCTAAATTAGCTCTTAAATGATCCATTTCACCTAAGTTAGCTAAAAAACGATCCATTTCAACTAAATTAGCTAAAAAATGATCCATTTCAACAAAGTTAGCTCATAAACGATCCATTTCAACTAAGTTAGCTCAAAAACGATCCTTTTGACCTAAGTGAGCTAAAAAACGACCCATTTCACCTTAGTTACCTCAAAAACGATCCATTTCAACTAAGTTAGCTCAAAAACGATCCATTTCAACTAGGTTAGCTCCAAAATGACCCATTTCACCTTACTTAGCTCAAAAACGATGCCCTTCACCTTAGTTAGCTCATAAACGACCCATTTCAACTAAGTTAGCTCATAAATGATCCATTTCAACTAAGTTAGCTCATAAACAACCCGTTTCAACTTAGTTAGCTCATATATGATCCATTTCACCTAAGTTAGCTCATAAATGACATATACTTCTTGTTCTAGTCTTCTTCTTGTTCTAGTCTTCTTCTTGTTCTAGTCACCTATTTCTAACTTTCTTATTTACCATTTTGCAGATTTCATTCACTTGATGGAAGCTAGCTTGCTATGATGGAGTGCTTGCTTTTCCTTTGATGAAACTTTGCATTGTATCTAGCTTGCTATCTTCATGACACTTTGCATTGTAATATATATATGGATGGAACTTCCTTATGTATGAACAATGTGTATGGATGAAACTGATGTGATATGTGATATGAAACTTATGTGCTAGATATGTGTTGGATATGTGCTGGATATGAAACTTATATATGTGATATGTGCTGCAAATTGTGGGATTTAATAAAAAACAGAAAAAACAGACAATATGCAGGCTCTTTGCCGTCTGCCACCGACGGCAAAGAGCTCTTTGCCGTCCGCCGCGGACGGCAAAGAAGCCACGTGGCAGCCAACTGTGCTTCCTGGGAGCTGACCCATTTGGTCAGTTTGCCTACAGTGGCAGACGACAAAGACTTTGCCGTCCGTGGCGGACGGCAAAGAACCTGCAGTTTGCCTACAGTGGCAGACGGCAAAGAACCTGGCATCTAGTGACGTGTAGATGACATCATAAGGCGGACGGCAAAGACCAAAGGCTCTTTGCCGTCTGCGGCGGACGGCAAAGGTCTGCCGTTAGCCACTTAACGGACTGACAGCGCAAATATTGCCGTCCGCCCTCTTTGCCGTCCGCCGCAGATGGCAAAGAGCCTTTGCCGTCCGCCGCCAGGAAGCAGACGGCAAAGAAGCTGTTTACCGTAGCCTTCTTTGCCGGAGCCTTTTGCCGTCCGCGGCTGACGGCAAAGGTCTTTGCCGTCCGCCTTTCGAGCCTTTGCCGTCCGCCATGGCAGACGGCAAAGTAGCTGTTTCCTGTAGTGCAATATGATATAAACCCCTTCTTGTTATCCTCAATGGCAACAATACAATACGTGCCTTGCTGCCCCTACTGTCACTAGGAAAGGACACCGCAAGATTGAACCCAAAGCTAAGCACTTCTCCCATTGCAAGAAAGATCAATCTAGTAGGCCAAACCAAACTGATAATTCGAAGAGACTTGCAAAGATAACCAATCATACATAAAAGAATTCAGAGAAGATTCAAATATTGTTCATAGATAAACTTGATCATAAACCCACAATTCATCGGTCTCAACAAACACACCGCAAAAAAAGATTACATCGAATAGATCTCCATGAGAGAGGGGGAGAACATTGTATTGAGATCCAATAAGAGAGAAGAAGCCATCTAGCTAATAACTATGGACCCGAAGGTCTGAGGTAAACTACTCACACATCATCGGAGAGGCTATGGTGTTGATGTAGAAGCCCTCCGTGATCGATGCCCCCTCCGGCGGAGCTCCGGAACAGGCCCCAAGATGGGATCTCACGGGTACAGAAGGTTGCAGCGGTGGAATTAGGTTTTTGGCTCCGTATCTGGTAGTTTGAGGGTACGTAGGTATATATAGGAGGAAGGAGTACGTCGGTGGAGCAACAGGGGGCCCACGAGGGTGGAGGGCGCGCCCAGGGGGGTAGGCGCGCCCCCTACCTCGTGGCCTCCTGGTTGATGTCTTGACGTAGGGCCCAAGTCCTCTGGATCACGTTCGTTCCGAAAATCACGTTCCTGAAGGTTTCATTCCGTTTGGACTCCGTTTGATATTCTTTTTGTGTGAAACTCTGAAATAGGCAAAAAACAGCAATTCTGGGCTGAGCCTCCGGTTAATAGGTTAGTCCCAAAAATAATATAAAAGTGTATAATAAAGCCCAATAATGTCCAAAACAGAATATAATATAGCATGGAACAATAAAAAATTATAGATACGTTGGAGACGTATCAATGTGCATTACCGAGAGGGCCCAGAGACACCTCTCCGACAATCGGAGTGACAAATCCTAATCTTGATCTATGCCAACTCAACAAGTACCATCGGAGACACGTGTAGAGCACCTTTATAATCACCCAGTTACGTTGTGATGTTTGGTAGCACACAAAGTGTTCCTCCGGTATTCGGGAGTTGCATAATCTCATAGTCATAGGAACATGTATAAGTCATGAAGAAAGCAATAGCAACATACTAAACGATCAAGTGCTAAGCTGACGGAATGGGTCAAGTCAATCACATCATTCTCTAATGATGTGATCCCGTTAATCAAATGACAACTCATGTCTATGGCTAGGAAACTTAACCATCTTCGATTCAACGAGCTAGTCAAGTAGAGGCATACTAGTGACACTCTGCTTGTCTATGTATTCACACATGTACTAAGTTTCTGGTTAATACAATTCTAGCATGAATAATAAACATTTATCATGATATAAGGAAATATAAATAACAACCTTATTATTGCCTCTAGGGCATATTTCCTTCAGGATATAGTCCGGCGTTAGAGCTCGGATACAGTCCGGCGTTGGAGCTTGGACATAGTCCGGTGTTGGAGCTCGGATACAGTCCGGCGTTGGAGCTTGGACATAGTCCGGCATTGGAGCTCGGATACAGTACGGCGTTGGAGCTCAGATACATTCCGGCGTTGGAGCTCGGAAGCGGTTCGGCGTTGGTGCTCGGCTGCAAAAGATACCTTGAATGCAGTCCGGTGTTGGAGCTCGGACGCAAGAGGACGCTGCCGCCCGGGAACAACTTCAAACTCGAGGTGGGCGTAAAAATAACAAGGCATTGATAAAGGCCGATAACTTAAAGGGGCTCCTCGGATACCCGACATATAAACTCTTCGGATACACTTCGAAAATTCTCAAGATCGAAGATGGGAAGATTTGTTGAACCAGTTTTCAAGACCGACGACCGAAGAACAGTTCGGAAGAATCGAGGAGCATCCCTAACTTGAAGACCGGTTCAGGGGGCTACTGATGGTGTCCTGGACTAGGGGGTACTCACCACGTCATCTCCCGACCAGGTGGATCGGGCCGAGGACCCCCGTGGCGGTTCTATTATGGGCCACTTCGGACAGCCCATGCCGGATACAAGGAAGATTCCACAAGGCTTGGCGCCCAAGACGAGGACTCTCCTAAACCCTAGGCCTCCGGTGTTATATAAACCGAAGCCAGGCTAGTCAATAGATCATCTCATATTCATTACTACAATCTCTTGGTAGATACATGTACTCTGTACTACACCCATATGAATACAATCAAAAGCAGCATGTAGGGTATTATCTCTTCGAGAGAGCCCGAAGCTGGGTAAAATCCCGTGTCCATGTTACCATCGCTCCAAGACGCCTAGCTTAGGACCCCTACTACGAGATACGCTGGATATAGAACCGACACCACCCCAAACCCTAGAAGCGTTGTTGAGGCCACCCCAAACCCTAGAAGCGTTGTCGAGGCCACCCCAAACCATAGAAGCGTCGAGCTAGCTAGGTCTACGTTTTGCCACTAATATATCCATATGTCCCGCTTGTATATTAATTGCCATGCTGTAATATTTGCAGAAACTATGGAGCACCGAGACTTCAAAGCAGAACAGTTGTTAGGGGACATAATCCTCGGCGGAGGTGATGTCTTGTCGTATCTCAACGACACCGATGGTCTGGAAGGAGAGGGTGAAGCAGGCTCCGGTGATCGAACAATGGAGGTGGAAGGACATGATCATGATGGCTCCGGTGACCGAATGCCGGTGCAAGGCGTGATGACGGCTCCGGTGACCGAACGGAGGAAGGAGCTGTTGCAAAGTCCGGCGAGGTATATATATTAATTAAGCCTGTGCTGACTAGCTAATTGATGCATTAATTGTTTTGGTATATACACATATTAACTCTCTTCTTTCTTCTTTTCTAGCCCTCTGGATCGAGCCAAACTTCGGTAACGAGACGAGGCCCGAAGAAAAGGTTGCACCAGGATGAAAGGTTCACGATCACAGCAATCGCGGGCGATGGCCAACCAATTGAACCCAGCCGTACCAAGGAAGCATTTTCTGCTCAGTGCGGGTTTCTTGTTAAGGACATGATCCCGATCAGCATCCATCAATGGAATAAGCCTAAGAACGAAGACCCTCAAGTGTCTTATGTCAACGATAGACAGAAAGATGATCTTTGGACCGCGCTGAAGGCAAATTTCACCCTACCGCCAGAGGAGGATCCGGATAAGCCAGTTAAAGAGCCATGGGTCAAGGCTCATGCTCTTAAGAAGATGGCAGATCTTTTCAGGAGGTGGAAGAAAGAGTTGAACACAAAGTTTGTGGACAAAGGGAAGACTCCAGAATTCACCGGCAGTATAAAGAGAAATAAAAAAGAAGTCCACTTCGCTTGGCATTTTTGTGGAACATGAGTGATTGTTTTTGCATATCTGTTCTTGAAAGCACACTGATGATCACACGTTACAAAAACTAAAAGTGGGGCTGTCTTTTGCTCCTGCAATAACACTGTGTTAAATATGGATGGTGAAATCTATTCTAATATCAGTTTGTTAATTACTTCTTATTTTGAAGAAACGTATATAGCAGAAGCTCCGCCTTTACATTACGGAGAAATTACAGTTTTGCTGCAGGAAAATTAAATTACCTATGATGAATACACAAAAGAAGTAACTGTTACAAACCTATTGAGTAATTGCCAGGCCCAGTTCTGGCAAAAATTGGAATATGTTCTTGAAGAAAACTACAAACAGCATTAGGTCAGTATATGGTGGTAAACAGCTTCATCAAATGACTCTGTACGTGCAAGGCTATGGTTCTTTTTAAAGTTAATCCATTGTGGTTCTACCCATGTCAGTAGCCTATATTTGTGGTTGACGTACATGCTTGCTAAATTCCTTGTGGGAATTTTACCTTCCTTCGACCATTTATCAATAGGATCTGCCTTTGTTATGTCTACCATTAAGAAATGGTACTCCCTCTGTACGCTAATGCAAGACATCTTATATTAGTATACAAAGGTACACCATTCGATCCAAAATAAGTGTCATGGTTTTAGTTTAAATTTGACCTTTATAGGCTGGGTTCCTTCTTGGTATACATTGCTTGCATGTAGCCGGCTGTAGTGTTCATCTGCTAGTCCCCGCAATACTATGTATCTGTCCGTCGTGGCGGGTCGTGTTGTCTTGTGTTTTGTGGTTCTCGTATTTGTTCTTGTATAAGGGTGTCATTAATTTAACTCCAAGCCTATGTCCTTTTATCTAATAAAACATGAACTACGGGGCTAGCTCCATACTTCTCCCCGTCCTAACGCCTGCATGCACACGTCGAGTTCATGTCGGATGGTGTGCGCTTCGAACACCTCGAGGAGCGCCCAGGAGATGTCAATGCCGACGAACTACTGAGGTCGCACTGGCTCAGTGGCAGTTCACGGTGGTTGGCGTATGACACACGCAGATGAGCAGATCGGAGCTTAGAGATTAGACAAATAACTAAATTACTAGATTGCCCTAAAAATTAAACTGAACAACACAACTTTGGAGTGCCATCCAAAGTCAACAGCTATGCCAAATGCACACGAGTTGAACATAGTTAGATACTAGACTATTAACTAAGTTACTCAATTGCCCTTAAAAATGAAATTAAACGGAACAACCCAACTTTAGAGTGCCATCTAAATCAAGCGTTGAATGAAACTTATACTACACCCTTTCCCCGGTAGTAAGATGTACTTCCTCCGTCTCGGTTTACAGGGCATGCACGTCGTTCTAGGTTGAGAATTTAACTAGCTATATATGTATTATATGTGATGAAAAATATATGTTTAGAAACTACATCCGCTTAAGAATCCAATGATATACTTTTTGTGACATATAACTCATATTTAGTTAGTCAAAATGGATGACCTAGAACTACGTGCATGCCCTATAAACCGAGACGGAGGGAGTATCGTATAACCCTTTTTCTAAGGGGAAAAGGAGTGAAATTACTTCCTATTTTTTAATAATGGCAAGTGATGGCTCCATAAATTGACACTTTCAATTGGATATTTTGATCGGTTTTTGACGGCTCGCCTTTTTACTAACGACATACTCCGAGAATGAAGCAACATTGTTTCCTTACTTGTTGTGTAGGTCAAAACACTTTTGGGAAATGGATAAATATCCAAACAAATGGGACAGTGGGGGACAATTTCCCTGTTAAGCAAAACTTCATCTGGCGCACTAGGAGAGAAGACGGTGCCTACTATGAGCGCCATCTGTCGTAGATGCGCCTCCACCTCCCTCTCATCTATAAAAATAACTTCTGTAAAGGGAGACATAAGAGAATAGAGGAGGAAGACATCACAATCGCCATCTGAACACTGCAGAAGAGATTCGGAAGAGAAAAACTTCACTTAGATCCATTTCGGCTTTCTTCACATCACACCCCCTTCATTCATCGACATCATCACCATAGAGAGAGTAGTTCCAACTTGTAAGGTTAGGATTTGTAACTCTATTCATACTGTATCAGAGATTAAAATCACATTGATGATTCATATTATTGCGATAATTTGTAGTATCATCGATATGGCTTTCCCCTATTTGATATTTGTGTTTGTTGGTCATTCTTCTTATATGCGTGAGTAATGCCCATATGTGTGGGAGATGTATGGGATTCATTTGTGCCTATTTTATATGTCGTTATTTGTTAAACTAGCTATGTGATTGATAATTAAGGGTCGAAACAACATGATCTGAGAGCTACATAGATAATACATGTTGTTCAACGACTACCCGCTAGTACTTTGTAGGAGTAAGGGATAGGAAATCCATGATAGTAGTGCTTAGAAGATTAGGGCAAATATTATTCCCTGCAGAGCGTGGAGAATAGCGGGGATGTGCGTGAACCCTGCGGGGTGCTGTGGTTTCATTGTTTTTTCTAACAAATTTTTCATCGATTTTTTATACCGCATTTATGCTTTTTTGTGTGTTCTTATTCGTATTTTTGTCTATTTTTTGTTTCTATATTTTTATACATGAACTTTTTATAATATGAGATGAGATAACCTTTAAAAAAATCAATAGTTTTAAAAATTGGATTTATTTTTAAAAATTCATTCACATTTCCAAAATATGTAAATATTTATTTAAATAATCTCGAGTAATTTTAGATATGCTGTAATGAAGAACTTTTTAAAATTATGTGTATATTGATTATCAGGAAGATTTTTGTAAATTTATGAATTTACTAAAATTCAATCATTTTAATTTTTTAAACTTTTCCCAAATTCATAAAAAAATCCTTAATGTTTTTAGAAAAATATTGATATATTTCTAAAATTTGGTGAACTTTCTTCATATATATATATATATATATATATATATATATATATATATATATATATATATATTTGTTTATTCAAATCTGTCTTTGTAAGAGGAATTTAAATCTGTCAAAAAACAAAGGCTCAATCCCGGAATGGCCCATGTGTGCGCTCTGTGCTATACCTCGGAACGGGCCGAGCCGCACTGCCGCGTTTCAGGTGCCTGAAAGAGAAACAACATACGCAGGCAATTAGTGAACTATCCGCGCTCGTTACAAGCTTTTCCCTCTAGTTAGGGTTTCTAGTTTTTTCCCGGGGCGATTTTCGCCGCCGTTGAGGATTGCTCCCCTACCGCCGATCAACCCCTTCTCCCGCCGGTGTTGCGCTGGGGGTGGCCACCAGGGCTGTCTCTACGTCCGCGTCGAGGGAGGGAGCGGCGGAAGTTAGGGTTCCCACACCAAACCCGATCTGTTTTCTTTTCGGGTGAGAGATCCAATGGCGAATTCCGGGGACTCAAGTTCTTCGGGGATCACTGAAGTTGAGAAGATGATGCAAGAGCTAGGGCTGAGAGAGGAGGATCTGGATGATGTGATCTTCGACGAGCAAGCTGCGCCGCCGGAGGGGCCGAGATGGGTTGCCCTAGCTAGGGTTAACACCACAAAGAGCTACAGCCAGACTTGGTTTTACAGAAACATGAGATCGGCTTGGGACATCGCGCAAGAGGCTAAGTTCAAACCTCTGGAGGATAACTTGCATACTGTCCAATTCACTTGCCTTGGTGATTGGGAGAGAGTAATGAACGAGGGCCCTTGGAACTTCAGGGGGGACGCGGTGATCCTGCTGCCGTATGACGGAATCTCGAAGCCTTCCACTGTAAAGCTGGAGACAATCAAGATATGGATACAAATCCATGATGTCCCATAGCTGTATGCTCATCTGGTAGCTCCGTTGGCAGCAAAAGTGGGAGAAGTTCTTTTCTTAGAACCGAACTCACATGACTTTGTGGGCAATTTTCATCGAGTTTGGGTCAGCATCATTGTCCATAAACCCCTCAAGAATGCGGTATCTATGATAAGAGATGGGAAGAGGCAGATATACAGAGTCAAGTACGAAAAGCTACCGGACTGGTGCACGGTTTGTGGCATGCTAGGTCACTTATATAAGGAACACGGCAATGGCATCCATCCTCCATCAGCACTTGTATTCAAGGATCTCCGAGCCAGCTGGGCCATGCGTTCAGGTCGTGGACCGGGAGAAGGCCGCAGCTAGAGAGGTGGACGGAGAGGAGGCCGATCAGGGGGCCGTTCCAGCCCCCGTTCAGGGGGAGGCCGGGGTGATACGACAGATCAATATGTTCATAACGCAAATCAAGTGGGAGACCCGAGCAGGGGGGCCAGCGATGCGGAGATGGAGGACCGGAACAGAAAGAGGAACGCGGGAGCCGAGCTGGGAGCCATAGTTACCACGCCTTCAAGTTCTGAAACTGCAGGTGGGACTGTGAACCCGCTGGCAATTGTGCCAGTAGCATTGGCGGCTGTTAGCCCACCACCGTCCAGAGATCTGAAGAGAACCAAGAAATCGGAGGAGGATTTCGAGGGTGCAACCTCAAAAGTGAAGAATTTGGCGGGCTCCTTCGAGGAGCACCGCCAGGCCCAATGAGTGCGCTATGTTGGAACTGTCGGGGCGCGGGCAAAGCCGCGACAGTTCGAGAGGTTCGCGAGTTCGCGAACAAATTTGCCCCTACCCTCTTATGTATTGTGGAAACTCAGTTAGAAGGCTCGAGGGTAGAAGCGTTAGCAGGCACTTTTGGCTATGATAATAGTTTTGCGGTTGATAGTCGTGGTAGAAGTGGAGGTATTGGCATTTTCTGGAACAATGAAATAAAATTGGAAATCCTTGGTTACTCGGACTACCATGTTGATTGTTCTGTTGAGGAGGTAGGTTTTGAGCCTTGGAGAGCTACGGTGGTTTATGGAGAAGCGCAAACACACCTTCGATATAAAACTTGGGACACTTTGAAAAACATTAGCACTTCGAGCAGTCTACCTTGGCTTTGCCTTGGTGATTTTCATGAAGTTCTACGTCCCGATGAGCATGAAGGAGTTGGACAAAGGAGCAATGCGCAGATACAGAATTTCCGTGATGCGGTGGACGTGTGCATGTTGCTAGATGTTGGTTATGTTGGTCGTTTCTGGACCTTTGAAAAGAAAGTGAGGGGGGATCCTACACTAGGGTCGGGCTGGATCACGCCCTAGCCAATGCTGATTGGCGTGCAATGTTTCCTCTTGCGGATCTGACACACCTGACGGCAGCATCCTCTGACCACTGCCCCATTATGCTGCGTTTGAACAGAGAGCATCCGCGGAGCAGGCAGCCGAAACCTTTCCAGTATGAAGTAATGTGGGAAGGCCATGAATCTTGGAGAGACACTATCAGTGCAGCATGGGCGGATGGTGGAATCAGCAATAGAGTGGATGATCTTCGGGCTAAACTGCAAGCTATATCCCATGACTTGGGACGATGGAACAATGAGACTTTTGGAAACGTTCGAAAGGAGATTAAAAAGCTGAAAACGGAGCTTGAGAAGTTGCGGGCTGATCCAAGCCGAAGGGCTCCGTCACACGTCGAGCTCAAGATAAACGAAAATCTAGTTGAACTATACCATCGGGAAGAAATATTATGGAGGCAGCGTTCACGGATTGAGTGGCTAACGTCCGGCGACAAAAACACAAAGTTTTTCCACATGAGAGCAAGCATCCGAAGAAAGAAGAATATGATAAAGGCCCTACAAAACTCCCTTGGAGTCTTGACAAATGACCCAGACGAGCTTAAAGCAATGGTGCATGATTTTTATAAAACCTTGTATACATCAGAAGTGGTAAACAACATGGAAGCTGTCCTAAATTGTGTACCAACCAAGGTTACAGTGGAGATGAATGAGTTACTGGTCGCACCTTACAAGGGAGAGGAAGTAAAGACAACCCTTTTTCAGATGTTTCCGACCAAGGCACCGGGGCCCGATGGTTTTCCAGCTCACTTCTATCAACACCACTGGGATCTTTGCGGTGCCGAGGTAACGGAGGCGGTTCTCAGGATTATTCGGTTAAGTGAGGCGCACCAATCGGCTGCAGGGGGCAGCCCGACCAGGCGGCACGCGCTGGTTCCTCCAGGCGAGGCGCGCCAATCAGTCGCAGCGGGCAACCCGACCAGGCGGTACGCGCCGGTCCCGCAGGTCTATTCCAGGCGGGCCCCTGCGGCTGCCTCGGGTGGGAGCGACGCTGGTCCCGTGACTGATCCGCCTGGATCTTCTGCGGCTGCCCCCAATGATCCCTCCACAACCGCTGCCACAGAAGATCCCACTCTGCCAAGCGGATCTGCATCCTCGGGATCGCCAGAATCTCGCCTGTCGCTGTCTGCGTCTTCGCCAGGATTGTCTGCGGCTCCTCTGCCGCTGCCTCATACGCGTCTGCAGGTAGGAACTATTCATCCAGTTAATTACAAAACAAAGTATGGTTTAGCTGCTTCATCTGACTTCGCAGGTGAACCTCGTACTGTCACCGATGCTCTTGCTGATCCCCGGTTGAAGCATGCTATGGATGAAGAATTTCGTGCTCTGCAGAATAATAATACATGGCACCTTGTTCCCTATCATCCACGTCACAACATCATTGATTGTAAGTGGGTGTATCGCATCAAACGTCGATCAGATGGCACCATTGATCGCTACAAAGCCAGACTCATTGCTAAGAGTTTTAAGCAGAGGTATGGACTAGACTATGAGGACACTTTTAGTCCGGTTGTTAAAGCTGCCACCATTTGCCTTGTATTGTCTGTTGTTGTGTCCAGAGGTTGGAGCCTTCGTCAGCTAGACGTACAGAACGCGTTTCTTCATGGTGTTCTGGAAGGGAAAGTTTACATGAAACAACCTCCTGGGTATGAAGATAAACACAAACCGTTTCATATTTGCAAACTTGATAAGTCCCTCTATGGTCTCAAGCAAGCCCCTAGAGCATGGTATTCACGTCTGAGTTCCAAACTGCAAGCACTTGGCTTTATTCCTTCCAAGTCAGATACATCACTGTTTATTTACAAAAAGTCACATACTACCATCTTTGTGCTTATTTATGTCGATGATATTATTGTCACCAGTTCCTCTGATAAGGCAGTCACAGCTTTGTTGCAAGATTTGCACTCAGATTTCGCTCTTAAGGATCTGGGAGATCTTCACTTCTTCCTTGGTATTGAGGTAAAGCGGAACAGTGAAGGTGGTCTTCACCTCTCTCAGGAAAAGTATGCGACTGATCTGTTGACCAAGGCTGGGATGCGAGATTGTAAACCATCTCCGATCCAACTCCACTTTCCAGTGCAGAAAGACTATCTCTTGCCGAGGTGTACTCTGGGATCAAGAGGATGGCACCAAGTACAGAAGTTTGGTTGGAGCACTTCAGTACTTAACACTTACACGGCCTGACATTTCTTTTGCAGTTAACAAAGTATGTCAGTTTCTGCATGCACCTACCTCAGCTCATTGGAGCGCTGCTAAGCGGATTCTGCAATATGTGAAAAATACCTTGAGTGTTGGACTCACCTTCAGCAAGTCATCCTCTACTCTTGTTAGTGCATTTTCTGACTCTGACTGGGCAGGATGCTTCGATGACAGACGGTCCACTGGTGGTTTTGCAGTTTTCTTTGGACCTAATCTTATTTCTTGGTGTGCCAAGAAGCAAGCAACAGTGTCACGATCTAGTACTGTGGCAGAGTATAAAGCACTAGCCAATGCAACAGCTGAGATCATCTGGGTTAAGGCCATGCTCAAGGAACTTGGAATACATGCTCAAACACCATGTCTTTGGTGTGACAATCTTGGTGCCACATACCTTTATGCTAATCCTGTGTTTCACGCAAGAACAAAACACATTGAAATCGACTATCACTTTGTGAGAGAAAGGGTTGCAAGCAAGGAGTTGGATATTCGATTCATTCCTTCAAAAGATCAAGTTGCAGATGGGTTTACAAAAGCTTTGGCTACAAGACAATTTGAAGAGTTTAAACGTAATCTCAACTTGAGAAGTTCAGATTAAGGGGGCGTGTTAGACATGTCACGTATGTATAAGTGGCATTGTCATGTATTCTTATTTCAGTAAATGCTAGGAGATATTGTTAGGAGGTTAGAGGTATCATTTATCTTTTTCTATCTCTTTATCTCTCTAAACCTCCCTGTAAATCTCCTCTGTTCGGTTAGCCTTGTGCTGCCGCATCCTGTATCAACCACGCCTATCAATATATATCACGCGGGTCTCCTGTATGGAGATTGAGACGCTTCTATCATTCTCCACACTTCCAAATGAACTTGCCAAAAACTTCACCAATCCGACTCCACCATTTCCTGGGAGCAATCGAGGAAACCTGAAAACTCAAACTAGCCCCAGTCCACCATATGCCAAGAGCGCGATCAGAGGGCAGAGTAGCTGTATGCAGCCGAGCCCATGCCCGAACAAGACTCCAGAAGATGATCACCGCCGCACAGCCAAAGAACAAAGTTGTGCAACCTCCTGACTGTAAGAACAGAAGCTACAGCAGGAGCTGAGAGGAGCCTGATATTTCCAAATAGGAAGTGCCAATCTCCATCCTCACGTTTAGGAATGAAGTGAAACTGGCAGAAAATTCAGACATGACCGCAGAGAACCCTCAACCCAACATTGCCATTTTCGACCGCGAAAAAACTTAATCAAATAATTGCTGGAGGTATTCGCAACAGCTTTAAACCACAACTGGGCATCGCACTTAATTCGGTCCAGGATACGGTCCAACGAGGAAAAACTGTTCTAAAAAACTCTACCATTGCGCTCCTTCCAGATAGACCAAGCGACCAAAACAACCATGGTGTTCAACTTCTTCTGCTCTCCATGACGGACTCCATTTCTTGTGTTGGTCCACCATTCTTCAGAAGTATTGCCAATGGAGGGTGAAATCATAGGGTGCCCAATCCAATCTAGAACTTTACTCCATAAAATGCACGATACAGCGCAATCCACCAGAAGGTGGTCAGTATCCTCCGGCGAATTGCCACAAAGAACACATTCCACATTATGTGGGAGGCCATGCCTCGCGAGACGATCGGCGGTCCAGATCCTTTTCCAGATAGCTAGCCAGATAAATATTTTGCAATGAAGGGGATCCCACGTCTTCCAGACTGCATTTGCCGAGGCACATTTTTTTTGGAAATGGAGGTAAACCCCCGGCCTCTGCATCATGATGATGCATGCGGCCCTCTTATTAAAAATCCAGAAAGTATCAACGTAAAGGTTTTACAGCTCGCAAACGGAGCAAAATAAAGTACATAAACCGGAAAAATACAAGCGGACAAAGGAGAGTGTGGTTTTCCGTAGCTCAGGCTACATGGTACCCCTTATCTTTGCCATCCATTTATGCATCGCGATCCGTGCAGACGCATTTGTCTTTTTTGTTTCTCTTAAACGACACAACATATAAACTTCAAATTTTGCAGAACAACAATACATTCTAACTACAATCTGGGAAAAAACTTTCAGATTTTTTTATGCATTTTAAATACTTAAAATAATACTTTTAGTCAAACAAAATCTGATTTTGTATATTTATATCGGACCAAAAAATCTGAAAGTTTTTTCACACATTGATGTTCTAATGTTTGTTCGATCTGCAAAGTTTGAAGTTCATATCTTGTTTCATTTTAGAGAAACAAAAAAGAGAAATCTGTTTGTTATAAGTTAGTTGGAGAGTACGGATCTCAAAGCAAGGCTGGAGGGTTGAGGATAAGAGGTTCCATGTAGCCTGAGCTACAAAGGAACTTTGTGGCGGACAAAGACAACCGATACGGTAATAATAAGGATAAACTCTCTAGACTCCTATCTTGTTATGCGAACGCCATCCGAACCGGTTGAATATAACCCGAGCCACCATCTCCCATTGGTTGCACCCAGTAACCAAAGGCTCCCTGGAGTCCATAGGAGTGAGTAAGGACCACGTACGGATCCAAGCTGTAGCTCTGAAGATAACCTGCAAAAAAGTTAAGTTGTGTTGTCTGTTAAAAATCATATCATTTCTGCAGTTCCATATAGCCCATAATAACGTACATATTCCAATCCCAATACGAGCTGCCGTGATCTGTTCAACCCCAGCTAACCACGTCCCAAACAAAGACGAAATATCTACTGGAGGATTGATATTAAAGGCTATATGAATCATTCTCCAAAGTAACTTGGCAAGTGGGCATTCAAGGAATAAATGTTGTATTATCTCATCCTGAGCACAAAAACAACACCGCGAATTACCAACCCATCGCCTCTTAAGAAGGCTGTCCTTTGTGAGTATTACTTGCTTGTGTACAAACCACATAAAAATTTTAATCCGCAAAGGAACCTTAACCTTCCATATATGTAGTGACCTTGAGAGGGGGCCAAAATTAATCAGATCCGTATAAAAGATTTCACCGTAAATATCCCATTTTTAGTTAACTTTCACTGTGTTGAGTCTGGCATGTCGGAGAGTCGAACTTCAATCAATCTCCGAACCAAGTGCATCCGGGCTGTCCATCTCTCACCCACTAACGTACGTCTGAACTGGATGTTCAAGGGAATAGTTTGAAGGACGATACCTACGTAATCCTCCTTACATTGCAAAATATTGTAGAGGGTGGGATATTGTAAGGCCAGAGGCGTCTCTCCTAACCACGTATCCTCCCAAAATCTTGTTGTCATCCCGTTGCCAACCAAAAATTTGACCCTACAAAAGAACATATCCTTCGTTCTCATAAGTCCCTTCCAGAACGGCGAATCAGTCGGTTTGATGCTAACCTGGGCTAGCGTTTTCGAGTGCAAATACTTATTGCGCAGGATTTGAGACCACATGCCCTACGGCTCTGTCTCTAACCTATGCAACCATTTGCTCATAAGACATTTATTCTTAATTTCCAAGTTCTCAATACCGAGGCCCCCTTGGTCTTTAGGTCAACAAAGGATATCCCATCGCGCGAGACGGTATTTCCTCTTGGCCTCATCAGATTGCCAAAAGAAACGAGATCTAATGAAATCAAGTCGCTTTCGGACCCCTTTCAGAATTTCGAAGAACGAAAGTGTCGTGGTTTTGTCACGTCAGATGTCCTAGGGTGAGGACTTAGTCGTGAGGTTAGCTCATCTATGTAGTAGCTTGAGAGGGGTTAAGCGGAATCGAGAGATGCAACACAAGATACGAGGATTTAGACAGCTTCGGGCCCCGGGAAACATCATCCGGTAATAACCCTACATGCTGTTTGAGGCTAGATCTCATTACGCTCATGAGGGAGTCGCCGTAAACCAGCTCTCCTCTAATTGTGTCTAGCCCTAAAGATTATTGATTGTTGCCTCGTCCCTCTTTGGGGAGCCCTGCCTCTCCTTATATATGTTGAAGGGGCGGGTTACATGTGGAGTCCTATTAGGATTAGGACTAGTCTATCTCTAATTCAAACCGGATACAAGTCCTGGTCTTAACTACTTGTAAGGTAAAATATTCCTCACGCCTTTCCTCTTAAACCGGCCCACCATAATCATGAACCAGCCTTCTGGGCCTTGGGCCTTGTCACCGTCTGTCCCGCCCGCCGGGTTACCAGTGAATCATAATGTCCAGGAAGGTTGCTTGTAAACCGCCAGGTCAGGGCGGGTCGCCAGTGAATCGTCAATTCTCAGCCGAGTCTCAAGTAAACCGCTAAGTCCGGCCGGGTTATACTTCCGGCCGGTTTACGCCGCGGGGTATATCCCTGACAGAAAGTAAAAACATTGGCATTCTAGTCAATACTGAGTTAATCAAAACTAGCCGACCTACGTATGACATCAGCTTGCCCTTCCAGCAGCTGAGTTTTTTTTTCAATTCGTTCTTCAATACATTTCCATTCTTTATTGGATAGCTTACGGTGATGAATCGGAATACCCAAGTAGCTGAACGGTAAGGCACCTAATTCGCATCCAAACAATTGTCTGTATGTATGTTCCTCGTCTTTGGCCTTCCCAAAACAGAACACCTCACTCTTATGAAAATTGATTTTTAAGCCAGACAATTGTTCGAATAGACACAAGATAAGTTTCATGTTACGTGCCTTAGCCAAACAATTAGTTTCGCGGGGCAAGGAAAGAAACCTGAGAGTGGCTTGTGCAGCTTGCTCAACTGGCACTAAAGTGGTAAATTACCTGAACTAGTCGCCAACTCGTGCAGTTGCACGGGCTAGTTACTTAGAAAATAGCTTAGTCGGATTTCGGAAACATTGGTAATACATAGAGAAATGAAACAAATTACAAATTCAGAGACTTTGTATTAAGCTCTTGAAAGGGCACTATATAAATGTGGACTACTTGTTCTGATAACAATACATTCACGAAATATACCCAAGAAGTTCATTGACTTATTAACACCCCCAGGTATATATATTTAAAATATAAAAACAATTGCAAGACCGCACAATATTCCAAATAAAACCAACAAAAACGGCCCAGTACTTTCTTAATTTGTTGCATAATTATTGAGCACCAAATAAAGTAGTATGGTGCATATAATCACGCCATTATGCCAAAAAACTATAGAACATGAGCCCATGATACAATTAAAAACACATGATTTTTTCGTGCATACTCGTTCTATATTATCCAGGTGGAATTGTTGTCTCTATCTTTTCATCCAAAAAATAATAATTACTCATGTACACTGTTGTAACTTTGAAACTTGTAACTACGAAAAGAAATCAAGATCACAAAAATGGTACAGTATTCTATGAAACTGAATTGGATTATGAAAAAGCTTTGGTGAAAAGAAAAAAAAATTATACAAATTTCGCAAAAAAATATCTCCATACATCATATCTTCCCTAAATCCAGCAACCAACATTAATTATTTCTCTAAACTTATAGATTAAGCGGATTGCAAGAATAATTTATTTTTGAAAGATTAATGAATTGATAATGTAATAGTAGTTTGATGAACAATTTTGTTCTTTTCATCATGCACTCGAATAAATGTAAATTCTTATCACATGAAGAAATAAAAAAATGCTGACTGAATTTATACATCATTAATTTGACCAATGGGCATCAGAAGTCATTTTGCACACACCAATTATCCAAGACGGCGATGACATCCTTTGCTTGAAGAAACTCACCGCTTCAGGGAAAGGAAATTCTCTTGTAAAAGTGCATAAAGGACATGCTTGGAATATTATACTCCCTCCGTTCCTAAATATAAGGCTTTTTAGAGATTCCAATGCAGACTACATACTGTTGTAAATATGAGCAATTTACCATATGATTTTATTAACAGAAAAACTAGATAAAACATGACTAGTGTGGTAGAGATGAAACATGTCATGTAATCTAGCAGAGTGAAGGCAAATAGCATCTGTACGTATGAACTAGAACATAACATATGTAGAACAGAGTGGAACAAGAAAGGCTAGAGCACAAAACTGAGGCAAAATCTTAAACAGAGAGAACACGAAGACATACGGAGCAGCGACAGAAGCACTAGTCTTGGGGTTGGTGTCCTCGCCAGCCATGTCATCGAAGAGGTTGTCCATGTCAGGAAAGATGTTGTTGTTGGGGAACTGGTCGGCATCCGTGATGAAGAAGTCAATAGTCGCGCGGAGCGCTCCCCAAAAATCTTATCACCCTTCTTCCGTACAGGGCTCAAAGTGGTGGGGTTTCGGAGGCCTACTGTCCCGACCTGCGGTGCACGCTGCAAGCCAGGATGGAGAAGATCGTAGCGGTAGCTCAGTGCTCAGGAACAATGGCGAGAGGAAGATGATGTTCTAATGTGCGTCTCTGGAGAGGAGCGACCTCCCTTTTATAGGCACAGGAGAGAGGCGATAGGGCAACCCGCGGCGCATCGTGACGAGGCGAGCGGCGGAGGAGGAGCGCGTGTGAATGTCCCTCTTGTTCTCATGCTCATACATGTTGGGAAACACCCTCCCTTATAAGGAGGTCCGACTCCCAACAAACTAGCAATGCGGGACTAAACTTTGGTTCCACCTCTTGCCTTGCACGAATGGGCTAAGTAGGCCTCTAGGATTTATTAGGAGTTTCTGAAATTGCTATTGGGCTGGCCCAAAGTAGACTAAATTCCAGCAATCCCCCACCAGATCCTAGAGGCACATAAAATTTGCCTTTAGTTCCAAAACACTGTTTTATATACCGGTACTGCAGTGGAGACTGTTAAGTTGAACTTCCACCTAGAACTCAGTGCTACACTAGTAAGCAACTTGAACAATGGACTGAGCCTTGAACTGCAAGTTTTCTGTGAATCTAGCTTCACACAAAGTCTTGACCGATACTAGGCTACCGTGGGTCTTCCCCGCGGGCGGAGCTTATGTTTCATACTCCGAGACCTTTCATGAGTTTACTAAAGAGCACCCTAGTCTCATAGATTGCGACGTTTAACAATCAGACTCATATAGGTGTGTTCTTCAAAAGATGTTCTGGAGGACAACATCTCAGCTTAAATGAGCCACTTAGAACACATTAATATACATCAACCTGCCATGCAGATTAGGAGAGTATTGCATCTTCATGGAGTGGTATTGTTAATAGTAAGGATACTCTCCTCTTAGTTGACCAACAACTTGTCTTCCACATCTAATTCACGTGATCTCCGATCACATAGACTAGGTTACCACTGTGAACAACTCATATTGTGGGTCTCATACCCATCTCCTTCAATGCATTATCTAGCACATTACGTGATAGAGCGTTAGTAAAAGGATCTGCCAGATTTGTAGACGTTTGGATATAATCCAATGCAATAACTTTGGAGTTTTTCATTTTCCTGAAAGACATCAACCTTCTTTGAACGTGTCTTGATGACTTCATGTTATCCTTTGAGCTGCTCACTTTCGTGATCACAGTTTGATTGTCGCAGTTCATAAGGATATCCGATACAGGTTTCTCAACAATCGATAAGTCATTCAAGAGCCGGCGATGCCAATCTGCTTCGCCCATAGTTGTATCTAGTGCTGTGAGTTCTGCTTCCATTGTTGACCTCGTTAAGATGGTATGCTTGTAAGACTTCCAAGAAACAATGCCACCTCCATGAGTGAATACATATCCACTCATGGACTTTATCTCATCAGCATCAGAGATCCAGTTTGAGTCACTATACCCTTTCCAGTACCTTTGGGTACCCAGTGTAGCGAATTCCATTACTCACAGTGCCTTTCAAGTAATGCATAACTCTCTCTAGAGCTTTCCAATGCACATCTCCTGGTTTTGGGACAAACCGGCTCAGTTTGCTAACAAGAAAAGAGATGTCAGGTCTTGCAGCACTGGCTAAGTACATAAGCAAGCCAATAATATGAGAATATTTCAATTGATGTCTAGCAATTCTTCGATTCTTTTGAAGCAACACGCTAGCATCATATGGTGTTGGAGAGGGCTTGTAGTCACTGTAGCCGAAGCGACTCAAGATATTTTCTACATAGTGAGATTGAAGCAATGTAATCCCACCATCATCGTCTCTCAACAACTTTATGTTCAGAATGACATCAGCCACTCCAACTTTACCTCTCGACCATTTCGAGACTCCTAGTTATGTCCGTGATCTCATCCGGGACTTCGAACAACATTCGGTAACCAAATCACATAACTCATATAATACAATATCGTCATTGAACGTTAAGCGTGCGGACCCTATGGGTTCAAGAACTATGTAGACATGACCGAGACACCTCTCCAGTCAATAACCAATAGCGGAACCTGGATGCTCATATTGCCTCCTTCATATTCTACGAAGATCTTTATCGGTCGAACCGTAATGACAACATACATTATTCCCTTTGTCCATCGGTATGTTACTTGCCTGAGATTCGATCGTCGGTATCTTCATACCTAGTTCAATCTCGTTACCGGCAAGTCTCTTTACTCGTTCCATAATACATCATCCTGCAACTAACTCATTAGTCACTTTGCTTGCAAGGCTTCTTATGATTTGTATTACCGAGAGGGCCCAGAGATACCTCTCCGAAACTCGGAGTGACAAATCCTAATCTCGATCTATGCCAACTCAACAAACACCTTCGGAGATACCTGTAGAGCATCTTTATAATCACTCAGTTATGTTGTGACGTTTGATAGCACACAAGGCATTCCGCCGGTATTCAGGAGTTGCAAAATCTCATAGTCGAAGGAATATGTATTTTACATGAAGAAAGTAATAGCAATAAAACTGAACGATCAATATGCTAAGCTAACGGATGGGTCTTGTCCATCACATCATTCTCCTAATGATGTGATCCCGTTATCAAATGACAACTCATGTCCATGGTTAGGAAACTTTAAGCATCTTTGATCAACGAGCTAGTCAAGTAGAGGCTCACTAGGGACACAATGTTTGTCTATGTATTCACACATGTATTTAGGTTTCCGATCAATACAATTCTAACATGAATAATAAACATTTATCATGAATAAGGAAATATAAAACAACAATTTTATTATTGCCTCTAGGGCATATTTCATTCAATAATTAACTACATTCAACAAAAAACAAGATCTTTTTGGGTAAAACCGGCATAGTATAAAGCAAAGACCTTTAGAACAGGCTTAAACAAAGGTACAATGACAAACATCTTGAACATTATACACACAACACAGAATTATGACCCATGCAACCGTCAGAAGGTAGATAAAAAACGTGTGTGTACCACACAAGAGTGGTGAAACAAAAAAGGAATGGAAAAGGACAAATACAGACCTCATGCCTATCACAGAAATGGGTAAAGCAATGTATAGAAGCCCCTGCAAACCTGAGTTGGTAAGGAAATTAAGATCATGTAGGCAATCAAATGGAGAATGGAGAAGTGGCCCAATGAAGTGGCAACAACCAACAACACAAGAAAGCACCAAATTGATTAGCCAGAGACCGTATTGCAGAATACAGTGCACGAAATAAAAGGCTAAAAGCACAATAAAACTGGGAAGTGATAAAAGAAAGAGAGTGGATTTTCAGCACCCGGGAATCTACTATTCCTGACTTTATTTCTCATGCTATTGTAAATGATCTGGCTATTATTTGAGGAATAAAGTCTTACTATTTCAAAAAAAAAGTATGAATGCCTTGCTCCCCTTACCTCCCTCCATTTGCCTCCTGCATGCCCGATACTGTTGGGGAACGTAGTAATTTCAAAAAAAATCCTACGCACACGCAATGTCATGGTGATGCATAGCAACGAGAGGGGAGAGTGTCGTCCACGTACCCTCGTAGACCGTAAGCAGAAGCGTTATGAGAACACGGTTGATGTAGTCGTACGTCTTCACGATCCGACCGATCCAAGTACCCAACGCACGACACCTCCGAGTTCAACACACGTTCAGCTCGGTGACGTCCCACGAACTCCGATCCAGCAGAGCTTCGAGGGAGAGTTCCATCAGCACGACAGCGTGATGACGGTGATGATGATGTTACCGAAGCAGGGCTTCGCCTAAGCACCGCTACGATATGACCGAGGTGGATTATGGTGGAGGAGGGCACCGCACACGGCTAAATGATCAACTGATCAACTTGTGTGTCCTAGGGTGCCCCCCTCCCCACGTTTATAAAGGAGGGAGGGGAGGCCGGCCGGCCTCTCTAGGCGCGCCAAGGGGGGGGGGAGGAATCCTCCTCCTAGTAGGAGTAGGATTCCTCCTTTCTTAGTCCTACTTGGAGGGGGAGGAAGGAGAGGGGGAAGAGAAGGAAAGAGGGGGCGCGGCCCCTCCCCTAGTCCAATTCGGACTAGGCCCATGGGGGGCGCACGGCCAGCCCTCGTGGCTTCTCCTCCTTTTCTCCTAAGCCCACTAAGGCCCATATGTACTCCCGTATTCCTGTAACTCCCCCGGTACTCCGAAAATACCCGGATCACTCGGAACTTTTCCGATGTCCGAATATAGCCTTCCAATATATCGATCTTTACGGCTCGATCATTTCGAGAGTCCTCGTCATGTCCGTGATCTCATCCAGGACTCGGAACAACCTTCGGTACATCAGAACACATAAACTCATAATACCGATCGTCACTGAACGTTAAGCGTGCGGACCCTACGGGTTCGAGAACTATGTAGAGATGACCGAGACTCAGCTCCGGTCAATAACCAACAGCGGAACCTGGATGCTCATATTGGCTCCTACATATTCTACGAAGATCTTTATCGGTCAAACCGCATAACAACATACGTTGTTCCCTTTGTCATCGGTATGTTACTTGCCCGCGATTTGATCGTCGGTATCTCAATACCTAGTTCAATCTCATTACCGGCAAGTCTCTTTACTCGTTCCGTAATACATCATCCCGCAACTAACTCATTAGTTGCATTGCTTGCAAGGCTTATAGTGATGTGCATTACCGAGAGGTCCCGGAGATACCTCTCCGACAATCAAAGTGACAAATCCTAATCTCGATCTATGCCAACTCAACAAGTACCATCGGAGACACCAGTAGAGCAGCTTTATAATCACCCAGTTACGTTGTGACGTTTGGTAGCACACAAAGTGTTCCTCCGGTATCCGGGAGTTTCATAATCTCATAGTCATAGGAACATGTATAAGTCATGAAGAAAGCAATAGCAATATACTAAACGATCAAATGCTAAGCTAACAGAATTGGTCAAGTCAATCACATCATTCTCTAATGATGTGATCCCGTTAATCAAATGACAACTCATGTCTATGGCTAGGAAACTTAACCATCTTTGATTCAACGAGCTAGTCAACTAGAGGCATACTAGTGACACTCTGTTTGTCTATGTATTCACACATGTACTAATTTTCCGGTTAATATAATTCTAGCATGAATAATAAACATTTATCATGATATATGGAAATATAAATAACAACTTTATTATTGCCTCTAGGGCATATTTCCTTCAGTCTCCCACTTGCACTAGAGTCAATAATCTAGTTCACATCGCCCTGTGATTTAACACCAATAGCTCACGTCACCGTGTGATTAACACCCATTGTTCACATCACCATGTGACCAACACTCAAAGGGTTTACTAGAGTCAGTAACCTTAGTTCACATCGCCATGTGATTAACAGGCAAAGAGTACTAAGGTGTGATCATGTTTTTCTTGTGAGAGAAGTTTAGTCAACGGATCTGCCAAATTCAAATCTGTATGTATTTTGCAAATTTCTATGTCTACAATGCTCTGCACGGAGCTTCTTTAGCTAATTGCTCCCACTTTCAATATGTATCCAGATTGAGACTTAGAGTCATCTGGATCAGTGCAAAACTTGCATCGACGTAACCCTTTACGACGAACCTTTTGTCACCTCCATAATCGAGAAACATATCCTTATTCCACTAAGGATAATTTTAACCATTGTCCAGTGATCTACTCCTAGATCACTATTGTACTCCCTAGCCAAACTTAGTGTAAGGTATACAATAGATCTGGTACACAACATGGCATACTTTATGGAACTATGACTGAGGCATAGGGAATGACTTTCATTCTCTTTTTATATTCTGCCGTGGTCGGGCTTTGAGTCTTACTCAATTTCATACCTTGTAACACAGGAAAGAACTCTTTCTTTGACCGTTCCATTTTAAACTACTTCAAAATCTTGTCAAGGTATGTACTCATTGAAAACACTTATCAGGCGTCTTGATCTATCTCTATAGATCTTGATGCTCAATATGTAAGCAGCTTCACTGAGGTCTTTCTTTGAAAAAACTCCTTTCAAATATTCCTTTGTGCTTTCCAGAAAATTCTACATTATTTCCGATCAACAATATGTCATTCACATATACTTATCAGAAATGCCGTATTGCTCACACTCACTTTCTTGTAAATACAGGCTTGACCGCAAGTCTGTATAAAACTATATGTTTTGATCAACTCATCAAAGCGTATATTCCAACTCTGAGATACTTGCACCAGTCCATAGATGGATTGCTGGAGCTTGCACATTTTGTTAGCACCTTTAGGATCGACAAAACATTCTGGTTGCATCATATACAACTCTTCTTTAAGAAATCCATTAAGGAACGTAGTTTTGACAGCCATTTGCTAGATTTCATAAAATGTGGCAATTTGCTAACATGATTCGGACAGACTTAAGCATCGCTACGAGTGAGAAAATCTCATCGTAGTCAACACCTTGAACTTTGTCAAAAAACTTTTTCGACAAGTCCAGCTTTGTAGATAGTAACACTACTATCAGCGTCTGTCTTCCTCTTGAAGATCAATTTATTTTCTATGGCTTGCCGATCATCGGGCAAGTCAACCAAAGTCCACACTTTGTTCTCATACATGGATCCCATCTCAGATTTCATGGCCTCAAGCCATTTCACGGAATCTGGGCTCATCATCGCTTCCTCATAGTTCGTAGGTTCATCATGGTCAAGTAACATGACCTCCAGAACAGGATTACCGTACCACTCTGGTGCGAATCTCACTCTGGTTGACCTACCAGGTTCGGTAGTAACTTGATCTGAAGTTACATGATCATCATCATTAGCTTCCTCACTAATTGGTGTAGGAGTCACAGGAACAGATTTCTGTGATGAACTACTTTCCAATAAGGGAGCAGGTATAGTTACCTCATCAAGTTCTACTTTCCTCCCACTCACTTCTTTCGAGAGAAACTCCTTCTCTAGAAAGGATCCATTCTTAGCAACGAATGTCTTGCCTTCGGATCTATGATAGAAGGTGTACCCAACTGTCTCCTTTGGGTATCCTATGAAGAGACATTTCTCCGATTTGGGTTTGAGCTTATCAGGATGAAACTTTTTGACATAAGCATCGTAACCCCAAACTTTAAGAAACGACAACTTTGGTTTCTTGCCAAACCACAGTTCATATGGTGTCGTCTCAACGGATTTAGATGGTGCCCTATTTAACGTGAATGCAGCTGTCTCTAATGCATATCCCCAAAACAATAGTGGTAAATCGGTAAGAGACATCATAGATTGCACCATATCTAATAAAGTACGATTATGATGTTCGGACACACCATTACACTGTGGTGTTCCAGCTAGCGTGAGTTGCGAAACTATTCCGCATTGTTTCAAATGAAGACCAAACTCGTAACTCAAATATTCTCCTCCACGATCAAATCGTAGAAACTTTATTTTCTTGTTACGATGATTTTCCACTTTACTCTGAAATTTTTGAACTTTTCAAATGTTTCAGATTTATGTTTCATCAAGTAGATATACCCATATCTGCTCAAATCATCTGTGAAGGTCAGAAAATAACAATACCTGCCGCGAGCCTCAACACTCATCGGATCGCACACATCAGTATGCATTATTTCCAATAAGTCAGTTGCTTGCTCCATTGTTCCGGAGAACGGAGTCTTAGTCATCTTGCCCATAAGGCATGGTTCGTAAGCATCAAGTGATTCATAATCAACTGATTCCAAAATTCCATCAACATGGAGTTTCTTCATGCACTTTACACCAATATGACCTAAACGGCAGTGCCACAAATAAGTTGCACTATCATTATTAACTTTGCATCTTTTGGCTTCAATATTATGAATATGTGTATTACTACGATCGAGATTCAACAAACCATTTTCATTCGGTGTATGACCATAGAAGGTTTTATTCATGTAAACAGAACGACAATTATTCTCTAACTTTAAATGAATAACCGTATTGCAATAAACATGATCAAATCATATTCATGCTCAAAGCAAACACCAAACAACAGTTATTTAGGTTCAACACTAATCCCGAAAGTATAGGGAATGTGCGATGATGATCATATCAATCTTGGAACTACTTCCAACACACATCGTCACCTTGCCCTTAACTAGTTTCTGTTCATTCTGCAACTCCCATTTCGAGTTACCACTGTTAGCAACTGAAATAGTATCAAATGCCGAGGGGTTGCTATAAACACTAGTAAAGTACGCATCTATAACATGTATATCAAATATACCTTTGTTCACTTTGCCATCCTTCTTATCCGCCAAGTATCTAGGGCAGTTCCACTTCTAGTGACCATTTCCTTTGCAGTAGAAGCACTCAATTTCAGGCTTGGGTCTAGCTTTGGGCTTCTTCACGGGAGCAGCAACTTGCTTGCCGTTCTTTTTGAAGTTCCCCTTCTTCCCTTTGCCCTTTTCTTGGAACTTGTGGTCTTGTGAACCATCAACACTTGATGTTTTTCTTTATTTGTACCTTCGTCGATTTCAGTATCACGAAGAGCTTGGGAATCGTTTCCACTACTAGGGAAAACCTTATACACAGAAACTTACCTGTAGCGCGGGACAAAAAGAAGCGCTACTACAATTTACTACTAGCGCATGTTATCCAAACGCGTTGCAGCTAAGATCATAGGAGTAGCGCGTCTAACTGTAGAGGCGCTACTACTACAACTCTCCTTACTATTCTCGCTAGGGTACCTATAGTAGTAGCGTACCTAAGGAAAGCGCGTTGCTGCTAAGATTGTTGTAGCAGCGTGTTTCGCGCAGGAAGCGCTACTACAAAGGAAAGGAAAATAAAATGAAAAACATATAGAAAAGTAAAAATGAAAGAAATAGAAAAAGGGGGATGAAAAAAAGAAAATGTGAGTGAAAATAAATGAAAAAGAAAATAAAGGAGAAATGCGTAGCAGCAGCGGGCTTTATGGACAGGTGCTATAGCTAATGTAGCAGTAGCGCTTTCCGTGGAACGCGCTGCTGCTACTTTCCACTTAACCAACCGTTTTCTTCTTCCCCAACGCCCACTTCCCCCAAATCCAACACGCGTGCATCTGCTGTCACCGCCGTCATCGCCCGGCCGCCGCGCGCTGTCCCGTCGCCCTCTGTACGCCGTCGACGCCACCCCCGACCCCGACCTCGACCTCGACGCCGCGCCCGACCCCAACCTCGACGCCGCCCCCGACCCCGACCTCGATGCCCCCCTGCATCGCCGCCCTCCGCCGTGCGCCCGCCGCCGGACCCCGACCTCGACGCCACGTGGCCCTCTCCCTAACTCCGTCGGCGCCCGAGGTGAGCAAGCCCTCCTCCTCCTCCTCCCCTACCTCTGCCTAGCTAGGGTTCTTAGGGTTAAATTTCAGAGTTCATTTAATTAGTTAGGGTTCATCAAATTAGATGCTAATTATGGCAGTAGTTGTTAAATAGAATTAGTTTTAGAGTTCATCAAATTAGTTAGGGTTAAATTTTAGAGTTCATCAAATTAGTTAGGGTTAAATTTTAGAGTTCATCAAATTATTTAGGGTTCATTAAATTTTAGAGTTCATCAAATTAGTTAGGGTTAAATTTTAGACTTCATCCAACTAGTATTTTTTACTATTTTTTAGTAAGTGTTTAATAGAATAGAAAATTAATATAACTAGATTAACTAGTTTATTTTTAGTAAAAACTAGTTTATTTTTATTTATAGTAAGTGCTTAATTGAACTAGTTGAGTTAATACAACAATTTTATTTTTAGTACAAAAATTAATAGAACTAGTTTACTTTTTTAGTTAAAGCAATTATTCCCGCATCGACGTCGACGATGCATATCCCGCATCCTCGTCGTCGAGTCAGCGGAGGACACCTGCGTCACCAGATGGGCCATGTCTGGGACTGGGCTCCACCGGGGTGGTACTGGGAGGCGGTACCTATCGGGGGGCGTAGGTTGGTGAGGAGTCAGCCCGTCGTTGACCCGAACCTTCTTTGGTGGCGGTCGCGTGGGCCAGTGACGGTCCAGAGGCTCGAGGACCCCGCGGAGGTGGTGCGTCACCGTGTTAGTGAGGAGGACGCGCACGTCCGTCGCTACTTGTTTGCGTTCGAGCACAGGTTCTCCAATACCTGGCAGGTTCTCCAGGGATCTCACTGGAGCTATGATCCTGTGATGGTTCCTTCTCTGTGGGTGTCCACCGCCCGCGCTGATACCCGTCGTGCGCTAGGGTTTTAGTAGTATTAGTGATAATATTCGACGATGTACGGACGCATGAGATGATTTACTTTTGCTTATTGAATGCATGCCAATTTGAATACTTATTTATTTTACGATTTGGTTTTGCTTATTGAATGCTCATGTCAATATGAGTCCTATAAGATATTTTGAAATGTATATCTTGTGTTGCTCAAATAGGATATGTGCTTGCCCAAGTGGCCGGTCATGTTTGCAGGTTACACCTCCGAGTGGCCTATGTTTTGCCGGAGTGTTGATTCATTTCCGTTTCGGCAAATTTCAGGCGCTCGATATGTCCTATTTTAGCAAAGGTCGTGCCGGATTTTTCCGTGAATTTTGGCATGACTTGTGCCAGAATATGTAGGAAATACCGAGTGCCCCATATTTGTGTGTTGAGTATCCTGGTAGTTGCATTCGATCAATTTTCAATTAATGTTTCAACTATGAATATAGGAAATGTCTGACGACGAAAAGGATTTCGGTATTTGTGAATACTGCGAAGGCGAGCGCGGCCTGTGCGACAGAATCTTCCTAGATGATGATAGGCGCTTCAGCATCAAGTTGGACGAGAACTTCGAAGTGGATACAGTAAGTCACAACGACAAGTCTTTTTTCGTAATTAAGCATTACATCTGCTTCATTTGCTTCAACTTATAATTTTTTTAACTATTCTACTAGCGTATCCCCTGCCATGCGAGAGTTTTTGTCTTGGATAAGATAGGTTTCAGTCCTATGAATACTACTATGGAGGTAAAGAGAGTTAACTTGAAGACCGAGCACGGTTATACTTTCCACGCAAAATTATACAACGTAGACACCTACACCTATTTTGAATGCAAAACTTGGCAAGCACTATGCAAGGCTTATGCATTTGAGCCTGATATGGTTATCACCTTTGATATTCGTCCCGAAGATGATATTGAAGGTAATATCGACATCTGGGTCGATGTGCAGACGCCTCCAGTTATACCATTATGTGAGTTTCTCAACCATATTTATGTCTTCGATATTGTTTATTCAAAAATAGTTGACAACTAATTTCTATTGACAGCTTATTTCCATTCAAGCAAACATGTCCGGCGCTTGGTATACATGATCGTCCACTGTCCTGGGGCTGAACTAAACTGTGAGGAGATAGGTCATTATGTTTCATGGCTTGAGGATCTTCGTACTGTCAAGACAAATTATTTTTCTGGACTTAAAAATCTTAGTACTCAAAACGTGCGACCAATAGTGTTCGTACTGAACTACGGTAACATCTATTTAGGAAAGATGGTAAGATTTTTACTATTTGTCCTCAGTGCATCTTTTGCATACATTATTTTTTAAGCTAAACTTCATTGCTGAGTATGTTACTATACGATGTTCTTCAACAGGGACTCCCGATGAATGTTGTGCCTCATTGGATCGAGACTAAAGGTCGCATGAGAATTGTTAGCTTACGACCAAGATATCCTACAATGCACTTTAGTGCATACAGGATTTCTAATAGCGAGGAATGCTTAATAGTGAAAGACTGGAGAAAAATTGTGAACGATCGCAGAGAAGTACTAGAGGGCAGCAATCAGAAGCGTAGCCCACGATTAGGAGATAGGTTCATCTGCACGCTCCAACTTGATGAAGCAGGAGTGCTACACATTATTTATGCTATTTTACCTGAGAGAGAGCAGCAGGAGTGATTAGCTAGCTAGAAATGAGTTACGATGATTAAATAGCTAGTGTTGGTGGTAAGGACTATGATGATTATTATTAGTTAGTGTTGGTGGTGATTAGATAGCTACCGTAGCTAGTGTTGGTGGTGATTAGCTAGATAGAATGAGTTTGAAGATAATGATGTGTGCTACACTATGACTATGATAATTAAATAGCTACTGTTGATGGTAATGACTATGATGATGATTAAATAGCTTGTTTTGGTGGATTAGATTCAAGTTGAGGCAACATGTGGTGCATATCAAAAGTACTACTAGTCCAAACTAGATCAAGTTTGGATTAGTAGTATACTTTTGACATGCACCACATGTTCCCTCCACTTAAACCTAATCCACCTTCATTTGACACACTGTTATGGACATATTGATATAACAACCTCATAATTGGTATTGTACCAAAATTTGTATAACGGGGTATAAAATACACAAAAAATAAAAAAATGAGAAAAAAAATACTAGTAGCGATGGAGAGTAAACACGCTACAACTAGCTATATTAGCAGTAGTGCTGGAGTGAACAAACACTGCTGCTATATGACTTAGCAGCAGCACGCGTAGCACGTGCTACTGCTAAGGAATAGCTGTAGCGCCTTATCAGTAGCGCGTGTTCCCGCGCTACTGATAGGCAAAATACCCGCGCTACTGCTAGGGTTTTCCCACTAGTAGAAAACTGGGCTTTGGTCACAGGGCAATATTCACATTAGTCCCGGTTCAGTCACGAACCGGGACGAATGTGAGCATTGGTCCCGGTTCGTGCGGCCAGGGGCCTGCCGGGCCTCGTGGGGGCATTGGTCCCGGTTCGTCCGGACCCTTTGGTCCTGGTTGGTGGGACAAACCGGGACCAATGGGCCACGCTCCTGGCCCACCACCCTTTAGTCCCGGTTCCTACCACAAACCGGGACTAAAGGGCTGGTCCTAGTTGCGGCCAGTGTTTAGTCCCACCTCGCCAACCGAAGGGCGCTCACACCAGTTTATAAGCCCGTCCCTCTCTGCCTTGTTGAGCTCCTCTTAAAGTGAAAATAGATGCCCTTATACAGGGAATTTGACCTAAATTCACAGTAAATTTCATAGAAATTTATTATGAATTTAGGTTGAATTTCCTCTATAAGCGCATCTATGTTCATTTTTTTATATTTATAAAATAAATAAACCTTAATAAAATAAGTAAAAATAAATAAACCTTAATAAAATAAAATAAAATAAACTATAGTAACTAAAATAAATAAACCTTAATAAATTAAGTAAAAATAGCAGTAGTAAAATAAATAAAAATAGCAGCAGTAAAATAAATAAAAATAAAATAATTAAAGTAAAATACATAAGTAATTAGAAATAAAATAAATAAGTTTTTTTGTTGTAAGTAGAAACAAAACAAAACAAATAAAGCAAAAGAGAAAAACAGAGGAAAAAATTATGCCACCTAATGGGCCACCACGGCCTGAATACGACTAGAAACCCATCCATGGGCCAGGATTCAGGCCCGCAGAAGGCCCAGTAGGCCGCACAGGCAAAGAGAACGGTTAGGCCCGAAAGCCTGCAGTTGAGAGGAGTTCGAGAGGGTGGGCGCAGCAGCACTTATAAACCACTCTCGAGCTCTCTCAACTAGCGAGGTGGGACTAAACTTTTGACGCGAGGCAGCACAAGGCCTTTGGTCCCGGTTGGTGCCACCAACCGGGACTAAAGGGGGCATTGGTCCCGGTTCGTGGCACCAACCAGGACCAAAGGCCTTTAGTCCCGGTTGGTGCCACAAACCGGGACCAATGAGTTCCCTATATATACCCCATCGCCACAGCAGAGCACTCCAGAGTGCTCTGTTTTTTCTGGCCGGCGAGGGGAGGGCATTTGGGTGCTCTAGCTCACCTCTATGCACATGAGGTGTTCGATGAAATGTCTGAGCCACACTAGTTAATCTTTCTCCTCTCGAAACTCGACCTCCGAGCTCCATTTTCCCCGAGATTTGTCTAGGTTTAGCGGTCCATCACGTCCCGTCCCCGTCTTCACCGCCGTCGATCGCCCGCGCCGATCTCTTCGCCAGCACCACCATGGTGAGCCTCTTGTTCTTATCTTCTTTCTGAAAGGAAAAAATTCTTACTTTAGATAGTTACTTGTCTAATTTTGTTACTTTTATTATTCCTTCTTATTACATAGTGTGATGGTTTTGGTATCCGCCCCCGTCGGCCCTCGTCCTGTCTATGATTCGGATGTGGTATATATTATCTTTTTATAACTATTTGGTTCATTTATTGTTTATGACAAATATACCGACCAACGTGACATAGATTTTATTTATCTAGGAGGTGGTTGAACCGGAAATTCTAACCGACCCTATTGTCGAGAGGTTAAATTTAGTTGAAGAAGAAAACAATTACTTGAAGGAAAAAATAAAAAAAATTGAGGAGGAGAAGATGACATTGGAGTTGCATGTTGCGGATGTCGTCGATGATCACAAGATCAAGATGGATGCAATGCGCTTGAAGATTAGAAAGATTAGAAAATATGCCATTCCTACCGAGGCTTGGTATCATTATGCCGTTGGATCAATTGTTACCTTGGTTGCGATTATGATCGCATTTGTTTTCGCATTGAAATGTTTTACATAGTTTCAATGTACGGTTTAATTAATTAGATGCTCTGGAGAGCTATATATATGTTGTTAGATGAGAACTATGTATGTACTTTGGTTTTAATGTGATGATGAACTTCTATTAATTTGGTCAATTAATTATCTATTCATGATGTTCTGTAATGGTTTTTGACACACTTAATTATATATAATGCACGCAGATGAACCGGCAATGGATGTACGGTGACAGACACACCTCCGAGTACATTAAGGGCGTGCATGATTTTCTCGAAGTGGCTGCGGCAAACAAGCAGAATGGTTTTATGTGTTGTCCATGCCCTATATGTGGGAATACGAAGTCTTACTCTGATCGGAAAATCCTTCACACCCACCTGCTTTACAAGGGTTTCATACCACACTATAATGTTTGGACGAGGCACGGAGAAATAGGGTTATGATGGAAGACGGCGAAGAAGAAGAGGACAATGACAACTATGTGCCCCCTGAATACGGTGATGCTGCAATGGGGGAAGCTCCTGAAGATCAGGAGGAACCAGACGATGTGCCCAATGATGCTGCAAGGGGGGAAGCTACTGAAGATCAAGAGGAACCAGTGCCCGATGATGATGATCTCCACCGGGTCATTGTCGATGCAAGGACGCAATGCGAAAGTCAAAAGGAGAAGCTGAAGTTCGATCGCATGTTAGAGGATCACAAAAAAGGGTTGTACCCCAATTGCGAAGATGGCAACACAAAGCTCGGTACCGTACTGGAATTGCTGCAGTGGAAGGCAGAGAATGCTGTGCCTGACAAAGGATTTGAGAAGCTATTGAAAATATTGAAGAAGAAGCTTCCAAAGGATAACAAATTGCCCGACAGTACATACGCAGCAAAGAAGGTCATATGCCCTCTAGGATTGGAGGTGCAGAAGATACATGCATGCCCTAATGACTGCATCCTCTACCGCGGTGCGTACAAGGATCTGAACGCATGCCCGGTATGCGGTGCATTGCGGTATAAGATCAGACGAGATGACCCTGGTGATGTTGACGGCGAGCCCCCCAGGAAGAGGGTTCCTGCGAAGGTGATGTGGTATGCTCCTATAATACCACGGTTGAAACGTCTGTTCAGAAACGAAGAGCATGCCAAGTTGATGCGATGGCATAGTGAGGACCTTAAGAAAGACGGGAAGTTGAGAGCACCCGCTGACGGGTCGCAGTGGAGAAAAATCGAGAGAAAGTACTGGGCTGAGTTTGCAGCTGACCCAAGGAACGTATGGTTTGGTTTAAGCGCGGATGGCATTAATCCTTTCGGGGAGCAGAGCAGCAATCACAGCACCTGGCCCGTGACTCTATGTATGTATAACCTTCCTCCTTCGATGTGCATGAAGCGGAAGTTCATTATGATGCCAGTTCTCATCCAAGGCCCTAAGCAACCCGGCAACGACATTGATGTGTACCTAAGGCCATTAGTTGAAGAACTTTTACAGCTGTGGAATGGAAACGGTGTACGTACGTGGGATGAGCACAAACAGGAGGAATTTAACCTGCACGCGTTGCTGTTTGTAACCATCAACGATTGGCCCGCTCTCAGTAACCTTTCAGGACAGACAAACAAGGGATACCACGCATGCACGCACTGTTTAGATGACACTGAAAGTATATACCTGGACAAAAGCAGGAAGAATGTGTACCTGGGCCATCGTCGATTTCTTCCGACCAACCATCAATGTCGAAAGAAAGGCAAGCATTTCAAAGGCGAGGCAGATCACCGGAAGAAGCCCGCCATGCATACCGGTGATCACGTACTTGCTATGGTCAATGATTTACACGTAATCTTTGGAAAGGGTCCCGGCGGACTAGCTGTTCCGAATGACGCTGGGGGACACGCACCCATGTGGAAGAAGAAATCTATATTTTGGGACCTACCCTACTGGAAAGAGCTAGAGGTCCGCTCTTCAATCGATGTGATGCACGTGACGAAGAACCTTTGCGTTAACTTGCTAGGCTTCTTGGGCGTGTATGGGAAGACAAAAGATACACCTGAGGCACGGGAGGACCTGCAACGTTTGCACGAAAAAGACGGCATGCCTCCGAAGCAGTATGAAGGTCCTGCCAGCTACGCTCTTACGAAAGAAGAGAAAGAAATCTTCTTTGAATGCCTGCTCAGTATGAAGGTCCCGACTGGCTTCTCGTCGAATATAAAGGGAATAATAAATATGCCAGAGAAAAAGTTCCAGAACCTAAAGTCTCATGACTGCCACGTGATTATGACGCAACTGCTTCCGGTTGCATTGAGGGGGCTTCTACCGGAAAACGTCCGATTAGCCATTGTGAAGCTATGTGCATTCCTCAATGCAATCTCTCAGAAGGTGATCGATCCAGAAATCATACGAAGGCTAAGGAGTGATGTGGCGCAATGTCTTGCCAGTTTCGTGCTGGTGTTCCCACCATCCTTCTTCAATATCATGACGCACGTCCTAGTTCATCTAGTCGACGAGATTGTCATTCTAGGGCCCGTATTTCTACACAATATGTTCCCCTTTGAGAGGTTCATGGGAGTCCTAAAGAAATATGTACGTAACCGCGCTAGGCTAGAAGGAAGCATCTCCATGGGCCATCAAACAGAGGATGTCATTGGGTTTTGTGTTGACTTCATTCCTGGCCTTAAGAAGATAGGTCTCGCTAAATCGCGGTATGAGGGGAGACTGACTGGAAAAGGCACGCTCGGAGGGGACTCAATAATATGCAGGGACGGATATTATTGGTCTCAAGCACACTACACAGTTCTACAGAACTCTACCTTGGTGACCCCGTATGTCGATGAACACAAGAACAGTCTGCGCTCCGAACACCCGGAGCAGTGTGACGACTGGATTACATGTGAACACATCAGGACTTTCAGCAGTTGGTTGGAAACACGTCTCAGAGGTGACACCACTGTTTGTGATGAGTTGTACTCGTTGTCCAGGGGACCATCTTCGACTGTATTGACTTACAAAGGATACGAGATAAATGGGAATACATTTTACAAGATCGCCCAAGATCAAAAGAGCACCAACCAAAACAGCGGTGTCCGCTTTGATGCAGCAACCGAGAGGGGAAAGGACACATATTATGGTTACATAATGGACATATGGGAACTTGACTACGGACATGATTTTAAGGTCCCTTTGTTTAAGTGCAAATGGGTCAATCTGTCAGGAGGCGGGGTACAGGTAGACCCACAGTACGGAATGACAACAGTGGATCTGAACAATCTTGGGTACACTAACGAACCGTTCATCCTAGCCAATGATGTGGCACAGGTTATCTATGTGAAGGACATGTCTAGCAGACCGAGGAAAAGAAAAGATAAGGAAGCGAATACATCATACGATGAGCCAAAGTGCCACATAGTTCTTTCAGGAAAAAGGGACATTGTGGGAGTGGAGGGCAAGACAGACATGTCTGAAGATTATGAAATTTTTCATGAAATTCCTCCCTTCAAAGTCAAGGCTGACCCAAGCATCCTGATAAACGATGAAGATTATCCATGGTTACCGCGCAATAAGCAAATGACACAAGCGAAGAAAAAGTGAAGACTTTCTCCCGCAACTATTATGATGATACCATGCCAACTTTGTAACAGACGAGTATGATACCATTGTCCGTTTTGTACAAGAAGTGCATCTAGTTTTTGCCGTAACCCTCTCAACTTTCTTGCACATGCTATGTGGATGAAATGATGATACCATGCCAACTTTCAACCTTTTCATAGTTCATTGGAAATGCTTTTCAATTTTAGGGTCTTATAGCTCAAAATAATTAGTAAATGCATGAAAAATAACAGGCCAACAATTAAAAATTATGCCACCTACTGGGCCACCATGGCCTGAATACGATTAGAAACCCATCCATGGGCCAGGATTCAGGCCCGCAGAAGGCCCAGTAGGCCCACAGGCATGTACAGAGAGGTTAGGCCCGTAAGCCTGCTTTAGAGAGGAGCTCGACAGCTCAGGCGCACCGCACCTTATAAACAGGTGCGGCTCTCTCTCAGCTAGCGAGGTGGGACTAAACTCCCACCACCACGCCGCTGTGCAAGGCCATTGGTCCCGGTTGGTGGCACGAACCGGGACCAATGCCACCCTTTGGTCCCGGTTCGTGGCACCAACCGGGACCAATGCCCCCCCTTTAGTCCCGGTTGGTGCCACCAACCGGGACCAAAGGCCGCCGGTTCCCGCCCTTTGGGCTGCTGAAAAGGGACCTTTGGTCCCGGTTGGTGCCACGAACCGGGACCAATGCCCTTGCTATATAACCAGGACTTGTGAAAATTTCACATCTCCCTCGCCTCCCTCGCCAGTTGCCCCCGCCGCCAGGCTACCCAAATCGCTCGCGCGCTCCTCGTCGCCGTCGCCGCCACCGGCCGCCATCCCCGTCTCCCTGTGCCCCTGCACCGCGCCCGAGCCCATGCCGGCCGCCGCCCCGTGCCCCTGCCCCATCCCCGAGCACGCACGGCCGCGCCCCTGCGCCCCGGCCCGCCCCCACCATTGTCGTCGTCGCCGGCGCCCGCCCGCACTGCCGCCCCTGTCTCGACGCCGCCCCTCCTCCCCGTTCGGTCCGGCTCCGGCGACCCCCTTTCCTCCCTGTCCCCTCGATCCTCTTCATATAATTTTTTCATATAATTTTTTTTCATATAATTTTTTTTCATATGCATATGTTGATTATATGGATGGATGGATGATGTATATGTTCATTATATGGATGGATGATGTATGCTTTTTTTCATATAATTTTTAGGCAGATTTTTAGAATTTTTTAGGCAGATTTTTAGAATTTTTTGTGTATGTATGTTATGTTTATATGTATGTATGTATGTATGTTCATATGTATGTATGTTTATATGCAAAGCATATGCAAAGAAAATTTATGAATGGTCATATGCAAAGAAAAATGTATGTATGGTCATATGCAAAGAAAATGTATGTATGTATGTTCATATGAAAGAAAAATGTATGTATGTATGTTCATATGCATATGCAAAGAAAATGTATGTTCATATGCATATGCAAAGAAAATGTATGTTCATATATATGATGATATGTTCATGTTTGAGTATATGTATGTATATATGTTCTCTGTGTATATATAAGTTCATGTATATATATGCAAAAGATAGATTTTTAGAAAAGTTAGGATTTTTTTCTGTTCATAGATTTTTTGGGTGATATTAATTATTGTAGAATATGCAAATGTTTGTATATTCATATGAACAATGCATTAGGCAAAACCTTTACTTTTTTTCGAAATTTTCTATTTGAACATTTTTTATGAATGAGAGGAAAAAGGAAAATAAGAAGAGGAAGAAAGGAGAAGAAGAGGAGAGGAGGAAGAGGAGAAATAAATAAGAAGAGGAAAAAAGAAGTAAAAGAAGAGGAGAAGAAGAAAGGAATAGAAGAGAAGAAGAAAAAATAGAAAAAATTCTATTTTTTCTTCTTCTCTCCTCTATTCCTTTCTTCTTCTCCTCTTTTTTTTTCTTCTTTTTTTTCTCCGATCTTCTCCTCTATTCCTTTTCTTCTTCTCCTCTTTTTATTTCTTCTTCGTTTTCTTATGTTTTATCGGGTCTGTCGTCGTCGATATACCCCTCTCCCGATAACTTCAACACGAGGGGGGTGGATATACCCCCTCCCCGATAATATTATTTTCCCATGTACGTATGTCGTCGTTGTCGATATAACACCCTCCCGATAACTTCAACACGTGGGGGGGGGGTCGATATACCCCCTCCCCGATAACATTATTTTCCCATGTATGTATGTCGTCGTTGTCGATATATATAACTCCCTCCCAGATAACTTCGACATAATGGACGGTCGATATTTATACCCCCTCTCGACCGTGATAACTTATACCACGGGAGCACCCCCCGGCCCTCTCGCTCGACCAAAACTCTCGAGGACACCCAAACCCTGGAAAAAAACGATGTCGGTCTCCTACCCCCTCCCGCCGCGCCCCTACCCTTGAAGCGTTGCCGAGGCCACCCCAAACCCGGAATAAGCTAGGTCTACGTTTGCACTAATATATCCACCTGCTGTCATGTTTGTGTAATAATTGCCATGTTGTAATATTTGCAGAAACAATGGAGCACGGACGAGACGAGCAAGCAGAAGAGGTGTTGGGGGACATAATCTTAGCCGGAGGTGATATCTTGTCGTATCTTAACGACAATGATGGTCTGGAAGAACAGGGTGAAGAAGCAGGCTACGGTGATCGAAGAGTGGAGGAGGAAAGACATGATTATGATGGCTCCGGTGACCCAATGCTGGTGCAAGAAGGAGCCCGTGGTGACGGCTCTGGTGACCGAACAGAGTCCGGCCAGGTAAATATATTAGTTAAGCCTGTGCTGACTAGCTAATTGATGCATTCATTGTTTTGGTATGTACACATATTAATTAACACTCGTCTTTCTTCTTTTTTCTAGCCCTCCGGATCGAGCACAACTGCGGTGATGCGAAGATTACATGATTGGTACATGAAAACCTGCAGAGAGTCTGATGGGACGAGTACTTTGACGCTGAGAGTTAAACCAGAGCATGACCTCGTTGGAATTGAATTGCTGAATGTTCCATTTGAGGATTACTTCCAGTTTTACAATCAAAAGGCCCTCGATAAAACAATGATCACTTGCTACTGTATGTAAGTAGTACTACTTCTGTCATTAAGTCTCTCTATATAGGTCAACTCTTTCATTGCATGTATTTATAATTATCCTCACTATATTATGCAGATTGAAAATCGCCGAATTGAAGAAAAGACAAATCGGTGATATTGGGTTCATTAACACAAATCTCATAGATGCATATATGGTTGAAAAACATCCCAAAGTAGCCGAGGCCAACTTGCTACAATCGTTGATATTAAATCAAAACAAAGATATAATACTCTTTCCTTACAACTTCAAGTGAGTGTTACTGTCTTGTGCATATTCGGTTTCCCTTATTAGTCCAGGTTATGGTAATGTAATTGATGACTTATGCATGCATGCGCAACTTCCACTATATTCTCCTAGAGATTAAGCTTGAGCAGGGAGTAGTAACCGTCTTAGACTCGAGACGAAAAGATCCCCAGGACTATGCGAACATGACTCAAATGCTCGAGAAATAAGTTAAATCGATCATTATCCACCATATCAGCAACTTTGTTCATTTCCTGATATCAAGTAATTGTTTTCTTTGTCTGGAAGGGTTTGGAGAAAATTCACCACAAAAGCTCCGGGACTGCCGAAGTAGCTGCAATTTAAACACCCAAAAGTAAGTACTATAGTAGCATGTTCCGCGCATCTCCTAGTGATTCAAGCGCTAGTTTCGTCAATACCATTTAGCATGCTTGCTTATCAGTTTGATTGACCTCTATTTCTTGTAAAGTGGTTGTGGCAGGAACCCGGGAATAATTACTGTGGATACTACGTTTGCAAGTCCATCCGCTACACGACCTGTGAGCAGGGCTACACTGAAGAACAATATGAAGTGCGTAAGCAATAATATTCACAATTTTATTTTATTACCATCATTTGTGTTGAGTTTCATTTATTCATATATATATATATGTATTGACCCCCTTCTTCAAATTAGATGTTTCGGAAGCGGGATGAACTCCTAGCACCAGATCGTATGCGAGGAATTCAAGAGGAATTGGCGGCATTCTTCCTTGACCACGTGATCGCTGAAAACGGAGAATACTATGTGGACCCTGTGTTCTTACAATTTAATTAGGAGATTGTATTGTAAGAGATAATTATTGTATATATGTAGCCGGTAGTGTCGGATAGATATACGAGAACTTGTTGTTCGACCAATCTCTCGGAGAAGGAGAGGTGGTCGATATCACTTCTCTCTGTATGCATATGTTCATGGCGATCTTCTGTTTCCTTCATTTGATTACTAGCTAGCGTGTCTAGTCCTCTCCATACGTATATAGTACATAGCGTCGACCAAGCACGGAGATAAGAGAGGACACTTCTCTCTATTAATTAGCTAGCTAACACAAGATATGAAACACCTAAATTAACCCCCCAAAACCCCTAAACCACCCCCTTTAAAAAAAACAAAAACCTCAGCTCCTGCCAGCTGCTGATGCGTGGATGCCTATTGGTCCCGGTTGGAGACACCAACCGGGACAAAAGGCCCTGCCTATTGGTCCCGGTTGGTGGCACCAACCGGGACCAAAGGCCCCCCTGCCTGGGCTGGCAGCAGCGGCCACGTGGAGGACCTTCTGTCCTGGTTCGTGTAAGAACTGGGACTAAAGGGTTAGGGCTTTAGTAACGACCCTTTAGTCCCGGTTCGAAAACCGGGACAAAAGGCCCTTACAAACTGGGGTAAAAGCCCCTTTTCCTACTAGTGTCCCTAGTAGTGTTCCGTTATCCCTTGCATATTATAGTTCATCACGAAGTTCTAGTAACTTGGTGATAGTGACTAGAGAACTCGGTCAATCACTATCTTATCTAGAAGATTAACTCCCACTTGATTCAAGTGATTGTAGTACTCAGGCATTCTGAGCACATGCTCACTAGCTGAGCTATTCTCCCCCATCTTGTAGGCAAAGAACTTGTCAAAGGTCTCATACCTTTCGACATGGGCATGAGTCTGAAATACTAATTTCAACTCTTAGAACATCTCATATGCCCCGTGGCATTTCAAAAACGTTTTTGAAGCCCCGATTCTAAGCCGTAAAGCATGGTGCACTAAATTATCAAGTACTCATCATATCGACCTTGCCAAATGTTCATAACATCTATATTTGCACCTGCAATCGGTCTGTCACCTAGCAGTGCATCAAGGACATAATTCTTCTGGGCAGCAATGAGGATAATCCTCAGATCACGGATCCAATCCGCATCATTGCTACTAACATCTTTCAACTTAGTTTTCTCTAGGAACATATCAGAAAATATAACAGGGGAGCTAAACGCGAGCTATTGATCAACAACATAGATATGCTAATACTACCAGGATTAAGTTCATGATAAATTAAAGTTCAATTAATCATATTACTTAAGAACTCCCACTTAGATAGACATCCCTCTAATCATCTAAGTGATCACGTGATCCATATCAACTAAACCATGTCCGATCATCACGTGAGATGGAGTAGTTTTCAATGGTGAACATCACTATGTTGATCATATCTTCTATATGATTCACGCTCGACCTTTCGGTCTCCAATGTTCCGAGGCCATATATGCATATGCTAGGCTCGTCAAGTTTAACCCGAGTATTCTGCGTGTGCAAAACTGGCTTACACCCGTTGTATGTGAACGTAGAGCTTATCACACCCGATCATCACGTGGTGTCTCAGCATGAAGAACTGTCGCAACGGTGCATACTCAGGGAGAACACTTATACCTTGAAATTTAGTGAGAGATCATCTTGTAATACTACCATCGATCTAAGCAAAATAAGATGTATAAAAGATAAACATCACATGCAATCAATATATGTGATATGATATGGCCATCATCATCTTGTGCCTTTGATCTCCATCTCCAAAGCACTGTCATGGTCACCATCGTCACCGGCATGACACCTTGATCTCCATTGTAGCATCGTTGTTGTCTCGCCAACTATTGCTTCTACGACTATCGCTACCGCTTAGTGATAAAGTAAAGCAATTACATGGCGATTGCATTTCATACAATAAAGCGACAACCATATGGCTCCTGCCAGTTGCCGATAACTCTGTTACAAAACATGATCATCTCATACAATAAAATTTAGCATCATGTCTTGACCATATCACATCACAACATGCCCTGCAAAAACAAGTTAGACGTCCTCTACTTTGTTGTTGCAAGTTTTACGTGGCTGCTACGGGCTGAGCAAGAACCGTTCTTACCTACACATCAAAACCACAACGATATTTCGTCAAGTTTGTGCTGTTTTAACCTTCACAAGGACCGGGCGTAGCCACACTCGATTCAACTAAAGTTGGAGAAACTGACACCTGCCAGCCACCTGTGTGCAAAGCACGTCGGTAGAACCAGTCTCGCATAAGCGTACGCGTAATGTCGGTTCGGGCCGCTTCATCCAACAATACCGCCGAATCAAAGTATGACATGCTGGTAAGCAGTATGACTTGTATCGCCCGCAACTCATTTGTGTTCAACTTGTGCATATAACATCTACACATAAACCTGGCTCTGATACCACTGTTGGGGAACGTAGTAATTTCAAAAAAATTCCTACGCACACGCAAGATCATGGTGATGCATAGCAACGAGAGGGGAGAGTGTCGTCCACGTACCCTCTTAGACCGTAAGCGGAAGCGTTATGAGAACACGGTTGATGTAGTCGTACGTCTTCACGATCCAACCGATCCAAGTGAACTAGATTATTCACTCTAGTGCAAGTGGGAGACTGAAGGAAATATGCCCTAGAGGCAATAATAAAGTTGTTATTTATATTTCCTTATATCATGATAAATGTTTATTATTCATGCTAGAATTGTATTAACCGGAAACTTAGTACATGTGTGAATACATAGACAAATAGAGCGTCACTAGTATGCATCTACTTGACTAGTTCGTTGAATCAAAGATGGTTAAGTTTCCTAGCCATGGACATGAGTTGTCATTTGATTAACGGGATCACATCATTAGAGAATGATGTGATTGACTTGACCCATTCCGTTTGCTTAGAATTTGATCGTTTAGTATATTGCTATTGCTTTCTTCATGACTTATACATGTTCCTATGACTATGAGATTATGAAACTCCCGGATACCGGAGGAACACTTTGTGTGCTACCAAACATCACAACGTAACTGGGTGATTATAAAGGTGCTCTACAGGTGTCTCCGATGGTACTTGTTGAGTTGGCATAGATCGAGATTAGGATTTGTCACTCTGATTGTCGGAGAGGTATCTCTGGGCCCTCTTGGTAATGCACATCACTATAAGCCTTGCAAGCAATGCAACTAATGAGTTAGTTGCGGGATGATGTATTACGGAACGAGTAAAGAGACTTGCCGGTAATGAGACTGAACTAGGTATTGAGATACCGACGATCGAATCTCGGGCAAGTAACCACTAGTAGAAAAAGGGTCAAATGTCAAGCACATTAGTGCCGGTTTGCTTTTGAGCCGGCACTAATGTGTGCATTAGTGCCGGTTCCAACGGCTAGCCGGCCGCTTTCACTAGTACCGGTTCGTGGCCGACCTTTAGCACCGGTTCGTGCCACGGACCGGTACTAAAGTGAGTGGTGGCAGGATGTTGTCAGTCCGGGGCCCCTCCAGCACCTTTAGTACCGGTTCGTGGCACGAACCGGTGCTAAAGGTTGTCCTACATAAACCCTTCGTCCACCCGAGCTCGCTCTGTTCTTCCCCTTTCCCCTCTCCTCTCTGTTCTTCCCCTCTTCCTCTCGAGCTCATCACACATTTTGCCCAAAATTTGTCAAGATTTGAAGGCCCCTATCCATTCAAATGATCACAAAGGTTAGCAACTTTGTCCCTTCATCTCTCATTGCTAGATTAGCTCTTGCAATGCTTTGTATAGTGATTAATTTATGAGTTTAGTAATTTGGGAGGAAATATATGTGCTAGTATTTGATTTATATGCAATTTGAGGTAAAAAATAACACTTAGTTTGCATATGTAGGTGTGGTTTACTTAGTGCCTTCTAAATCTCCGTCGTAACCACAGTCGATCGCCCGCACCATTCAGTCGCCGCCACCACCTTGTGGTGAGCCTCTTGTTCATGAATGTTTTACATTACCAAATTGATGTTTGTGTGATTTTGATATATAGTTACTCATATTATTATCTTACCCGTACGTTGTTTGTTATACATAGTGCCATGGTTTTGATATCCATCCCTGTCGGCCCTCGTCCTTGTTACGATTCGGATGTGGTATATTCTCTTTTAAAACTAGTTGTTGCATTTCGTGTTTATGACAAATTATGCCCATCAAGTTGACATAGATATTTTTGTCTAGGAGGTTTGTGAACCGGAAATTCCAACCGACCCTATTGTCGAAAGGTTAAATTTAGTTGAAAGAGAAAACGAGTATTTGAAAGAAAAATTGAAAAGAATTGAGGGGGAGAAGATGGAATTGGAGTTGCATGTTGCCGATGTCGTCGATGATCACAAGATCAAGATGGAGAAAATGCGCTTGAAGATTAGAAAGATTAGAAAATATGCCATTGATAGTGAGGCTTGGTATCATTATGCTGTTGGATCAATTGTTACCTTAGTTGCGATCTTGATCTCATTTGTTGTTGCATTTAAATTCTTTAGTTAGAGAATTATTTGTTTGTTGCATTTAAGTCTTGTATGAACTTTATGTATGAACTTGTATTAATTTGGTCTTTTCAGTGTTGTGTAATGAAGATGAGCTGACAATGGATGTACGATGACCGATGCTCTCCCGAGTTCATTAATGGCGTGCAAACTTTTCTGCTTGCGGCTGAGGCAAACAAGCGGGCGGATGGTTTTATGCCTTGTCCATGTTTAGTCTGTAAGAATGATCACAATTACTCTACGTCAAGAACCATTCACGTCCTCCTGTTTAAGTCCGGTTTCATGCCCCACTATAATGTTTGGACCAAGCACGAAGAAAGAGGGGTTATGATGGAAGACAATGAAGAAGAAGAGGACGGCGACAACTATCCTGGCCATGGGTTCCCTGAATACGATGATACAACAATGGGGGAAGAAGCTGAGCCGGCAATGCGGGAAGAAGCTGAAGAAGAGGCATCAGATGAGCCCATTGATGATCTAGGTCGGGCCATTGACGATGCAAAGAGAAACTGCGCAAGTGATTTGGAGAAGAAGAAGTTGCAGCGCATGTTAGAGGATCACAAGAAATTGTTGTACCCGAATTACGAAGCTGACAAGAAAAAGTTGGGCACCACACTGGAATTGCTGCAATGGAAGGCAGAGAATGGTGTATCTGACAAGGGATTTGGAAAGTTGCTGGTAATGATAAAGAATATGCTTCCAAAGGACAACCAATTGCCCGAGAGTACGTACGAAGCAAAGAAGGCTGTCTGCCCTCTAGGGTTAGAGGTGCAGAAGATACATGCATGCCCTAATGACTGCATCCTCTACCGCGGTGAGTATGAGGATTTGAACGCTTGCCCGGTATGCGGTGCATTGCGCTATAAGATCAGGCGCGATGACCCTGGTGATGTCGAGGGCAAGCCCCCCAGGAAGAAGATTCCTGCCAAGGTGATGTGGTATGCTCCTATAATACCACGGTTGAAACGTTTGTTCCAAAACAAAGAGCATGCCAAGGCGATGCAATGGCACAGAGAAGACCGTAAGAAAGACGGAAAGTTGAGAGTACCCGCTGACGGGTCGCAGTGGAGAAAAATAGAGAAAAAGTACGGGAAGGAGTTTGCAGATGACGCAAGGAACGTATGGTTTGGTCTAAGCGCAGATGTCATTAATCCTTTTGGGGAGCAGAGCAGCAACCATAGCACTTGGCCTATGACTATATGTTTGTATAACCTTCCTCCTTGGTTGTGCATGAAGCGGAAGTTCATTATGATGCCAGTGCTCATCCAAGGCCCTAAGCAACCCGACAACGACATTGATGTGTACCTAAGGCCATTAGTTGAAGAACTCTTACAACTGTGGAATGGAACATGTGTACGTGCGTGGGATGAGCACATGGGGGAAGAATTTGACCTAAAGGCCTTGCTGTTCGTGACCATCAATGATTGGCCTGCTCTCAGTAACCTTTCAGGACAGACAAACAAGGGATACCGCGCATGCACGCACTGTTTGGATGATACCGACAGTATATATTTGGACAATTGTAGGAAGAATGTGTACCTGGGACATCGTCGATTTCTTCCGAGCAGGCATCCCGTAAGAAAGAAAGGCAAGCATTTCAAAGGTGAGGCGGATCACCGGACGAAGCCTCGCCACCGTACTGGTGCTGATGTACATGATACGGTCAGGATTTGAAGGTAGTCATTGGAAAGGGTCCTGGCGGACAACCTGTTCCGAATGACGCTGACGGACGCGCACCCATGTGGAAGAAGAAATCTATATTTTGGGACCTGCCCTATTGGAAAGACCTAGAGGTCCGCTCTACAATCGACGTGATGCACGTGACGAAGAATCTTTGCGTGACCCTACTTGGCTTCTTGGGCGTGTATGGGAAGACAAAAGATACACCTGAGGCACGGGAGGACCAGCAACGTATGCATGGAAAAGACGGCATACATCAGGGTCATGCCAGCTACGCTCTTACCAAAGAAGAGAAGGAAATCTTCTTCGAATGCCTGCTCAGTATTAAGGTACCGTCTGGCTTCTCGTCAAATATAAAGGGAATAATAAACATGGCAGAGAAAAAGTTCCAGAACCTGAAGTCTCATGACTGCCACGTGATTATGGCGCAACTGCTTCTGGTTGCAATGAGGGCGCTTCTACCGGATAACGTTCGATTAGCCATTGTGAAGCTATGTGCATTCCTCAATGCAATCTCTTAGAAGGTAATCGATCTAGAAATCATACCAAGGTTAGAGAATGATTTGGTGCAATGTCTTGTCAGTTTTGAGTTGGTGTTCCCACCATCCTTCTTCAACATCATGACGCACGTCCTAGTTTATGCGAAGAGATTAACGTTTTGGGTCCCGTATTTCTACACAATATGTTCCCCTTTGAGACGTTCATGGGAGTCTTAAAGAAATATGTCTATAACCGTGCTAGGCCAGAAGGAAGCATCTCCAAGGGCCATGAAAATGAGGAGGTCATTGAGTTTTGTATTGACTTTATTCCTGACCTTAAGCCGATTGGTGTTCCTGAATCGCGGCATAAGGGCAGACTGGATGGAAAAGGCACGCTAGGAGGGAATCCAAAAATATGTATGGACGGACATTCTCTCACTGAAGCACACTACACAGTTCTACAGAATTCCGCCTTGGTGGCTCCGTATATGGACGAACACAAGAATTTTCTACGCTCCAAACACCCGGGGCGGTCTGATGACTGGATTACACGTGAACAAACCAGGAGTTTCGCCGACTGGTTGCAGACACGTACCATGCATGACGCCTCTATTGAAGATGACCTGTACTCGCTGTCCCAGTTACCATCTTCGAATATAATGACTTTCAAAGGGTACGAGATAAATGGTAATACATTTTACACGATCGCCCAAGATAAGAAGAGCACCAACCAAAACAGTGGTGTCTGCTTTGATGCAACAACCAAGACGGGAAAGGAAACATATTATGGTTACATAGAGGAGATATGGGAACTTGACTATGGACGTGGTTTGAAGGTCCCTTTGTTTCGGTGCAAATGGGTCAATATGACACGAGGCGGGGTAACGGAAGACCCGCAGTATGGAATGACAACAGTGGATCTCAACAATCTTGCGTATGCAGACGAACCATTCGTCCTAGCTAATGATGTGGCACAGGTTTTCTATGTGAAGGATATGTCTACCAAGCCGAGAAAAAGAAAAGATAAGGAAGCGAATGCATCATACGATGAGCCAAAGCGCCACATAGTTCTTTCTGGGAAGAGAAACATCGTGGGAGTGGATGACAAGACAGACATGTCAGAAGATTATGAAAAGTTTGATGAAATTGCTCCATTCACAGTGAATACTGACCCGAGCATCCAGTTAAATGATGAAGATTTTCCATGGCTACGGCGCAAAGGGACACACGCGAAGAAAAAGTTTCACACCCAAAGATCTGGGATGTGATCGGCTTCACTATCATCACTTTCTTCTGTGTTTCGCACCCAGGAGGGAATCTCTGTAATAGTTAGGGGAGTTATGTGTTTTGGCATTTGAAACGCGAAGAAATTTTATGTGCAAACAAATTCTTTCATGCATTTACTCATTTTTTTCAGCTAAATGACCCTGAAATTGAAAAGCATTTCAAATGAACTCAGAAAAGGTTGGAAGTTTGCATGGTATCATAATTTCACCCACATAGCATGTGCAAAAAAGTAGAGAGGGTTACCGCAAAAACTGGATGCACTTCGTGTACAAAATGGACAATCTCCTTCAAAGTATCAGGGTTTCGGACGAAAACTCATCCGTTACAAAGGCATTTCATTTTTTAAATAACCTAAGCATTACCAAATTGAATATAATGATAAAACACACTAATATTAAACATATGAAAAAAGAATCACTGAAAAATCTATTTTCAAAGTTAAGTTATTCACGAACTAGTGATTCAGACAAATTTCAAATAATTCAAAATGTAAACTATTCAAATTTCTAAACCACCGACACTAATAGAAAGTTTGTAATTTTTTGTACCTAAAGCAAAAATATTCACAAAGAAACTCTAAATACAGCAAAAAACAACTCAAAAATAAATAAAACAAAAAAAATTAAAGCAAAAAAATAAGAAAATAAAAAAGCCCGCCTACTGCGCCATAGCGGCTTGCATACGACTAGAAACCCAACCTGTTGTTGGGCCAGGATGCAGGCCCGCAAAGGCCCAGTAGGCCCACAGGGCAACACAGAACATTTAGGCCCAGTAGGCCTGCTTTGGAGAGGAGCTCGAGAGAGCTACCGCACTGGGACTTATAAACCAGTGCGGACGCCCCTCGGCTAGCGAGGTGGGACTAAACATGACGCACCGCACCTGCGCCAGCGCACCAACTTTAGTACCGGGTGGTGGCTCAAACCACTATTAAAGGGAGGGTCTTTAGTACCGGTTGGAGCCACCACCCGGTACTAAAGGTGGGCGCTTCCCGCCGCTTGGCCTGGCCAAAATTGACCTTTAGTACCAGTTGGTCACTCCAACCGGTACTAAAGGCCCATCCTATATAAGAAAACACTTCAAAAAATTCAGTTTCTCATCTGCTTCCTCTCCTCTGCCCCGTCGCCCGCCGCCCCCCGTCGCCACCCCTCGTCGACGCCCCCGTCACCGCCCCGTCCCCGTCGTCGCCGGCCCGGCCGTCCCCGTCGCCGCCCCTTCCCCATCCCTATTGTCGCCGCGCCCCGCCCCGTCCCCGTCCCCGTCGTCACCGCCCCGTCCCCATCCCCGTCGTCGCCGCCCGTCGCCGCCCCCCGTCGCCTCGCCTCGCCGGTGAGCTCCTGCCCCAGCCGCCATGTCCACACACACACACATTGTTTTTTTAGTTTTTTAGTTATAGCAATTTTTCTGTTTTTAGTTATAGAAATATTTATAGAAATGTTAGCAATTTTTCTGTTTTTAGTTATAGAAATATTAGAAATGTTAGAAATTTTAGAATTAGTTTTAGTTAGATGAATTAGATTAATGTCATATTGTTAGAATTTGCATATAGAATTTTAGTTATCACAATCCAATCATTTAAAAAATGTTACTTTTTGCAGGCATATAGTATTTGTTCTCGACGATGCCCGGCCCGCATCCTCGCCGTCGACCCGTTCGCGACGACGTCCGGCTGACCCATGTCCGGGATTGGGCTCCGCCGGGCTGGCACTGGGAGGTGCTACCTGGAGGGGCGCGCACTTGGTGAGGAACCTGGCCTCGAGTCCCGTCGTCGATCCTGATCTCCTTTGGTGGCGTTCGCGTGGGCCACATTCGGTGCAGAGGGAGCCGGCCCCGCCAGAGGTGGTGCGTCGTCGTGTCAGGGAGGAGGACGAGCACATTCATCGCTACATGTCTGCTATGGACGTCAGGTTCTCCAATACCTTGCAGGTTCTTTGGGCAGATGACCGGAGATATGAACCTGTGATGGTTCCTTGTCTTTCGGTGTCCACCGCCCGCGCCCCAGGAACCGCTAGTGGCCTAGATTCTTCTATAGTATTCGATCTTTATTAGCTACCTAGCCAGTGATGTATTCGAGATTATATATTATTTGAGATGATGTATTCGAGATTATATATTATTCGAGACGATGCATATTATGTACTATATGATTCAGTTTTTCCTTATTGATTGCATCCATGGATTGTAATTTGAATACTAAATTGTTTTATATTTCTTCTGTATTAGTTAAATAAAAGCTATGGTGGACAATACTAGCAGAGAGGGAGAAGAGGCCCTGGTCGAGATCATACGCAGCCCTAATAGGCCAGATGATCTGAATGAAGCAAATGACGGCTCCCAATATCTGAACAATACCGGGGAGGGTGATGATAAGATATTCGATCTCGACGACCGAGCTGATGAAGTCATGAACTATGATTATGATTATGATGAAGCAGACAATGATTATGATGACGAATACAATGTTGATCTTGAAATAACAAAGACTACCGGCGAGGTATATTTATATAAGCAGGCATCTAGTGATCATCACATGTTTTTTTATTTGAAGATATATTAACGAATCGTTCTTTCTTCTTTCAACCCTCCGGATCGAGCAAATCTGCTTCTACAGACAGCAGGACAAAGCGCGGCCCGGGTAAAAAGTTGAAGGAGGGTGTAAAGTACAACATCGATTCCATCAAAGCAAGTGGCGAACCCCTCACGCCTAAGAACATTGCGAACAAGTTCGTTCGTCAGTGCGGAGTTATTGTGAAGGACCAACTCCCGATCTCCATTCAAGAATGGAAAGAGCCAAAAACTAAACACCCAGATGTTACTTGGGTCGACGACAGAGCAAAACAAAAGCTTTGGGAATCTCTGATGGAACATTTCACCCTACCAGATTATTTCACTGATGCAGATGTGCAGAAAGTCAAGGCCGTTGCTCTTAAGAAGATGGCAATTGCATTCAACACCCACAAGAAAACTGTATGGGCCAACTACCTCGCTGCAGAAAGGAAGACTCCAGAATTCAAGGGAACACTGGAGAAGCAAAGAGAACACTGGCCCGCTTTCATGAAATTCAAGGAATCAGAATTATCTAAGGAACGGTCGAGAAAAAACAAGGCCAATGCCGCAAAAAAGACGCAGTTCCATAGGCTGGGTCCAGGTGGCTACGCGGTGGCAATGCCTAAGTGGGATAAGTCTGAGCAAGAGATGGAGGATGCAGGGGTCACTCCGGTTACTAGGAGCTGGCCCCCCAGGTGCAGAACTTGGTTCTATGCGCATGGGGGGTGTTGGACCTGAAGACAGGCCTTGTTTCGAAGAAGGCAAGTCTAAAAGGAGCAGAACAAAAGTTACTTAACGCAATAGAAGATGCTCGAAAGGGGGTGTTCACGCCCAACAGAGAGAACGACGAGCTTACGCGCGCCCTGGGAAATCCTGAACACCCGGGAAGAACACGAGGCAAGGGCGTTATTCCCTGGTATGAGGGCTTTTCGGAATGGAACAGCGACTACAGGACCCGTGCAAGAAAGAAGATGGAGGAGGAGAAGAAGAGGTAGCTGGAGGAGGAGCAGAGGAAGCAGGACACAGAACGCCTTCAAGGCATAGAAGCAAGGGACGCGGACTTGGCACTCAAATTCCAGTAGCAGCAACAGCAGATCGACTCACTTAGCCAGGAAAGGGGGTCTCAGCAGCAGCAGCAGCAAGCGGATGATCATCCAGCATTGGATAGCACCATCCCATCCATGCTGAGAAGCAGTGTTGGTTCTGCCCCGGGCGACGCACTGCTGGATACATACCCTATGGATGACATCATAGAGAACACTAACTGTGAGCTACACTTCAAAATGAAGAACATATCCATGAAGGTGGCGGACGCTGTTGCTTTTACAATTACCCCCGAAGCAACCTTCCATTGCGCCCCGATTCCAGCGTGCTATGCTCGTGTCTTGGTTGATGAGGTGGTGGACCCATATTCGGGGCTAGAGCTTGACATTCCTGGAGGTGACGACGACACACACTGGGAGAGGCCATACATCGTATCATCCTATGGAGAAAGGATTGCATCATCTTTCGAAGTCCACCGACACTGCGTCTGCCGACTCCTCCTTGAAGTCCGCCACCGTGTCAGCAGACTCCCACTCCTCCAAGTCCACGAACGCGTGAGCAGACTCCTGCTTCAAGTCCGGCACAGCGTCAGGCCACTCCTCCTGTTTCAAGTCCGACACCGTGTCAGGCCACACCTCCTGCTTCAAGTCCGGCACAGCGTCAGGCCACACCTCGTGCTTCAAGTCTGACACCGTGTCAGGCCACACTCCTGCTTCATGTCCGGCACAGCGTCAGGCCACTCCCCCTGCTGCAACTAAGCCACGTCAGCCGTCTCCGCCGCCTAAGCAATCGCAGAAGAGACAGGCCGCAGCTATGGTGCGTAGCGGTACGAGTCGAGGTAGTACAGGAAGTACAGGCGGAGACAAGTGATATAAATATGGTCCAAGCAGCCTCGCTCCTCTTCCTCAGAGGCCTTACGACATGCAATAGTGCGGGCCGAAGTGGACGCTCATTTTGGACCGAAACCGGCAACGCCGCCAAGGGAGAAAGTGCCTGAGGAAAAGATTGACCACTTCATTCGTATGGCTAGACCACCAGCTCCCAAGTCTGTTGACTCAGACTATGAGCGTCAAATCAGGAAGGCACATCGAGCACGACTACAGAAAGAAGCGAGCTCGAGCTCGAGCCAACAAGCAGCTGTCAAAAAATGTGGGAAAACCGTTCCCCAGCTGGGAGAACAGGCGGCGCAATCGACCCCCCCGCTTGTTGTGCCAACAACACATGAGAGTACACGCGCCCAATATTATTGTGGGCAAACCGTTTACGTTCCCGAGCTGGGCAATGTGGTAATAACCAAGGAGCATATAATGCAGGCTGAAATGCTCAAGATCACTGTTGGACAACTCCTCGATATCGAGCCCATGTCTCCGCTTAGAGAGGAGGAAATAAAACGGAAATATGTCTGGGGCCAACCTTTGGTCGAGCCCGAGGAGGTCAAGAACCTCCCAACGAGAATGTATGAATTGCATGATTGGTACATGAAAATTACCAAGATATCCAATCGAGAGTCCCTCATGGTGCAAGTCGAGGAAGATCATTACTTCAATAAGAAAGCTCTGTCCGTTGAGTATTCAGAACTATTTCAGTTATTCAATCAAGATGCACTCGACAAATCTATCGTCAGTTGCTATTGTCCGTAAGTGATTTCTTTCTGTAATTTAAGTCTCAAGCTAGCTCTAGTGCTCATTGATTGATCATTAATTACCTATAATTATATATCCTCACTGTATATTCTTTTCTGTGGTATTATGCAGGATGAAGATGTATGAAATGAAAAAAGCTGGACGCTATGGCATTGGGTTCATTGACCCAAATACCGTTAATGAATACACATGGAAATTGGAATGGTGTAGACAAGATGTAGAGAAAAACATGGTAGAGTTCTTGAAGCGCCTCAATAGCAATGAAGATATACTACTTCCTTACAACTTCGAGTGAGTCACACTGTCTTGTACTACAAATTCTGTTTTTGCTTACTAGCTAGATGCTAATAAGTGTATAGGGTTTAGGGTTATAGTTGATTAGTGTTATGCACATGCCCGCTTAATTTATACACGCAAACGTATGCGCATGCAGCTTCCACTTGATCTTGTTAGACATTAAAGTTGACGAAGGAAAAGTTGAAGTACTGGACTCACTACTTAAAAAAGATAGTGACTACAACATCGTGAAGGGGATAGTCGACAGGTTATTTCAATCATTATTAACTATATCTCGGCCTATTTAGTTCATCATTTCCTGATATGAACTATTTTTAATAACCCCTTTATTATTTTTCTTTGCCGGCGGGCAGGGCTTGGGCAAAGTACATCAAGGTGACTCCAGGAAAATGGCGACAAAAGCTATGTTGGTATCGACCCAAGGTAAGTAATTAAGTAGTATTAGCTAGCTAGCTACCATCTCTTTAATTCTTGTTTCAATACCATTAATTAATTAACATGCTTGATTAATTATTATCTGATTAAATTCTATTCTCATAAAGGCCCTGAAGCAGGCGTCGGGGACTGAAGTGTGTGCATACTACGTTTGCGAGAACATTCGCATGATGGCGTCCGAAAGGAGCAGTATATATAGACAGGACTGGGTACGTTTGCCAGAACACTATTCACAAATCTTACATGATTGTCGATATCTAGTCACACAACTAATACACATGCATATTGATCTCCTTCTTAACAGTTCAAAGAGGTGCGGGACCAGCTCCGACCAGAGGAGCGCATACGAGCACTTCAAGAGTAAATAGAGGGATTTTTGCTCGACCAGGTCATAGATCCCAAAGGAGAATACTATTACCCGCTACCGCCCCCATGAACCACTTGTCATCGTGCTCCGAAGGCACCAAGGCAACATGTAGGAGAAATTGTCTATATATACATGTGTATGTGTGAAAAATTAATGGTGGTTGTGAGACATTGGATTATATATATATATGATCGGTTCTACGAGGAAATCTATTTATATATATGCATAACATGTACAATATGTAGTATCGTAAAATACCAGCAAACAAAAAAGAATTAAATGGAAAACAAAAAATTAATGGAAAAATAAAAATTAAAACCAAACCCCCCCAAACATTTAGTACCGGTTGGTGCTACCAACCGGTACTAATGGTCTACCAGCACCCGGGCCTGGCTCGTGTCACGTGGTGGCACTTTTGCGCCGGTTCGTGCCGAACCGGTAGTAAAGGGGGGGGCTTTAGTCTCCACTCTTTAGTGCCGGTTGCAGAACCGGCACTAAAGGCCCTTACGAACCGGCGCTAAAGCCCGGTTCTGCACTAGTGAACATACCGATGACAAAGGGAACAACGTATGTTGTTATGCGGTTTGACCGATAAAGATCTTCGTAGAATATGTAGGAGCCAATATGAGCATCCAGGTTCCGCTGTTCGTTATTGACCAGAGATGAGTCTCGGTCATATCTACATAGTTCTCGAACCCGTAGGGTCCGCACGCTTAAAGTTCGATGACGATCGGTATTATGAGTTTATGTGTTTTAATGTACCGAAGGTTGTGCCGAGTCCCGGATGGGATCACGGACATGACGAGGAGTCTCAAAATGATCGAGCCGTAAAGATCAATATATTGGAAGGCTATATTCGGACATCGGAAAAGTTCCGAGTGATCCGGGTATTTTTCGGAGTACCGGTGGAGTTACGGGAATACGGGAGTACATATGGGCCTTAGTGGGCTTTAGGGGAAAAGAGGAGAAGCCATCAGGGCTGGCCGCGCGCCCCCCATGGGCCTAGTCCAAATGGGACTAGGGGAGGGGCTGCGCCCCATCTTTCCTTCTCCTCCCCCTCTCCTTCCTTCCCCCTCCTAGTAGGACTAGGAAAGGAGGAATCCTACTCCTACTAGGAGGCGGATTCCTCCTCCCCTTGGCGCCTAGAGAGGCCGGCCGGCCTCCCCTCCCTCCTTTATATACGTGGGGAGGGGGCACCCTAGGACACACACATTGATCAGTTGATCTTTAGCCGTGTGCGCTGCCGACCTCCACCATAATCCACCTCGGTCATATCGTAGCGGTGCTTAGGCGAAGCCCTGCGTCTGTAGCATCATCATCACCGTCATCACGCCGTCGTGCTGAAGGAACTCTTCCTCGAAGCTCTGCTGGATCGGAGTTCGTGGGACGTCACCGAGCTGAACGTGTGCTGAACTCGAAGGTGCCGTACGTTCGGTACTTGGATCGGTCGGATCGTGAAGACGTACGACTACATCAACCGCGTTCTCATAACGCTTCCGCTTATGGTCTACGAGGGTACGTGGACGACACTCTCCCCTCTCGTTGCTATGCATCACCATGATCTTGCGTGTGCGTAGGAATTTTTTGAAATTACTATGTTCCCCAACAGTGGCATCCGAGCCAGGTTTATGCGTAGATGTTATATGCATGAGTAGAACACAAGTGAGTTGTGGGCGATACAAGTCATACTGCTTACCAGCATGTCATACTTTGGTTCGGCGGTATTGTTGGATGAAGCGGCCCGGACCGACATTACGCGTACGCTTACGCGAGACTGGTTCTACCGACGTGCTTCGCACACAGGTGGATGGCGGGTGTCAGTTTCTCCAACTTTAGTTGAACCGAGTGTGACTACGCCCGGTCCTTGTTGAAGGTTAAAACAACACTAACTTGACGAAATATCATTGAGGTTTTGATGCGTAGGTAACAACGGTTCTTGCTCAGCCCGTAGCAGCCACGTAAAACTTGCAACAACAAAGTAGAGCACGTCTAACTTGTTTTTCCAGGGCTTGTTGTGATGTGATATGGTCAAGGCATGATGCTATATTTATTGTATGAGATGATCATGCTTTGTAATGGAGTTATCAGCAACTAGCAGGAGCTATATGGTTGTCGCTTTATTGTATGCAATGCAATCGCCCTGTAATTGCTTTACTTTATCACTAAGCGGTCGCGATAGTCGTAGAAGCAATAGTTGGCGAGACGACAACGATGGTACGATGGAGATCAAGGTGTCACGCCAGTGACGATGGTGATCATGACGGTGCTTTGGAGATGGAGATCAAAGGCACAAGATGATGATGGCCATATCATATCACTTATATTGATTGCACGTGATGTTTATCCTTTATGCATCTTATTCTGCTTTGTTTGACGGTAGCATTATAAGATGATCTCTCACTAAATTTCAAGGTAAAAGTGTTCTCCCTGAGTATGCACCGTTGCCAAAGTTCGTCGTGCCGAGACACCACGTGATGATCGGGTGTGATAAGCTCATCGTTCATCTACAATGGGTGTAAGACAGTTTTGCACACGCAGAATACTCGGGTTAAACTTGACGAGCCTAGCATATGCAGATATGGCCTCGGAATACTGAGACCGAAAGGTCGAACGTGAATCATATAGTATATATGATCAACATAGTGATGTTCACCATTGAAAACTACTCCATTTCACGTGATGATGGGTTATGGTTTAGTTGATTTGGATCACGTGATCACTTAGATGATTAGAGGGATGTCTATCTAAGTGGGAGTTCTTAAGTAATATTATTAATTGAACTTTAATTTATCATGAACTTAGTCCTGGTAGTATTAGCATATCTTTGTTGTAGATCAATAGCTTGCGATGTAGCTCCCCGTTTATTTTTGATATGTTCCTGGAGAAAAATAAGTTGAAAGATGTTAGTAGCAATGATGCGGAATAGCTTCGTGATCTGAGGGTTATCCTCATTGCTGCACAGAAGTATTATGTCCTTGATGCACCGCTAGGTGATGGACCTATTGCAGGAGCAGATACAGACGTTATGAACGTTTGACAAAGCTCGATATGATGACTACTTGATAGTTTAGTGCACCATGCTTTACGGCTTAGAATCGGGGCTTCAAAGACGTTTTGAATGCCACGGAGCATATGAGATGTTCCAAGAGTTGAAATTGGTATTTCAGACTCATGCCCATGTCGAAAGGTATGAGACCTTTGACAAACACTTTGCCTACAAGATGGAGGAGAATTGCTCAGCTAGTGAGCATGTGCTCAGAATGTCTGAGTACTACAATCACTTGAATCAAGTGGGAGTTAATCTTCCAGATAAGATAGTGATTGACAGGGTTCTCTAGTCACTATCACCAAGTTACTAGAACTTCGTGATGAACTATAATATGCAAGGGATAACGAAAACGATTGCCAAGCTCTTCGTGATGCAGAAATCGACGAAGGTAGAAATCAAGAAAAGCATCAAGTGTTGATGGTTGAAAAGGCCACTAGTTTCAAGAAAAGGGCAAAGGAAAGAAGGGGAACTTCAAGAAGAACGGCTAGCAAGTTGCTGCTCAAGTGAAGAAGCCCAAGTCTGGACCTAAGCCTTAGACTAAGTGATTCTACCGCAAAGGGACTGGTCACTGGAAGCAGAACTGCCCCAAGTATTTGGCGGATAAAAAGGATGGCAAAATGAACAAAGGTATATTTGATATACATGTTATTGATGTATACTTTACTGGTGTTTATAGCAACCCCTCAGTATTTGATACTAGTTCGGTTGCTAAGATTAGTAACTCGAAACGGGAGTTGCAGAATGAACAGAAACTAGTTAAGGGCGAGGTGACGATGTGTGTTGGAAGTAGTTCCAAGATTGATATGATCATCATCGCACACTCCCTATACTTTCGGGATTAGTGTTGAACCTAAATAAGTGTTATTTGGTGTTTGCGTTGAGCATAAATATGATTTGATCATATTTATTGCAATACGGTTATTCATTTAAATTAGAGAATAATTGTTGTTCTGTTTACATGAATAAAATCTTCTATGGTCATACACCCAATGAAATGGTTTGTTGGATCTCGATCGTAGTGATACATATATTCATAATATTGAAGCCAAAAGATGCAAAGTTAATAATGATAGTGCAACTTATTTGTGGCACCGCTGTTTAGGTAATATTGGTGTAAAGCGCATGAAGAAACTCCATGCTGATGGGATTTTGGAATCACTTGATGCTTGCGAACCATGCCTTATGGGCAAGATGACTAAGACTCCGTTCTCCGGAACAATGGAGCGAGCAACTGACTTATTGGAAATAATACATACTGATGTATGCGATTCGATGAGTGTTGAGGCTCATGGCGGGTATCATTATTTTCTGACCTTCACAGATGATTTGAGCAGATATGGGTATATCTACTTGATGAAACATAAGTCTGAAACATTTGCAAAAGTTCATATAATTTTAGAGTGAAGTGGAAAATCATTGTAACAAGAAAATAAAGTTTCTATGATCTGATCGTGGAGAAGAATATTTGAGTTACGAGTTTGGTCTTCATTTGAAACAATGCAGAATAGTTTCGCAACTCATGCCACCTGGAACACCATAGCATAATGGTGTGTCCGAACATCGTAACCGTACTTTATTAGATATGGTGCAATCTATGACGTCTCTTACCAATTTACCACTATCGTTTTGGGGTTATGCATTAAAGACAGCTGCATTCACGTTAAATAGGGCACCATCTAAATCCGTTGAGACGACGCCTTATGAACTGTGGTTTGGCAAGAAACCAAAGTTGTCGTTTCTTAAAGTTTGGGGCTGCGATGCTTATGTGAAAAAGCTTCAATCTGATAAGCTCGAACCCAAATCGGAGAAATGTGTCTTCATAGGATACCCAAAGGAGACTGTTGGGTACACCTTCTATCACAGATCCGAAGGCAAGACATTCGTTGCTAAGAATGGATCCTTTCTAGAGAAGGAGTTTCTCTCAAAAGAAGTGAGTGGGAGGAAAGTAGAACTTGATGAGGTAACTGTACCTGCTCCCTTATTGGAAAGAAGTTCATCACAGCATGGTAGTACCATGACATGACACCATGCCAAGTTTCATGATTTTCAGGCGTGTTTTGGATTTACAAGAATTTTAAAACCAAGCTTCTCAATGTTCTCGGCCGAACCACGATGCCTAGATGTTTGAATTTCATTCCCATTTCTTGCATGGGATGTAGAAATTCACTCGAGGACACACATGTGATTTTTCAGTCAACTTTGGTGCACGGGAGCATGTGCTTGTAGTTCAAATTTGAATTATGCACATTAAATGACCAGAAACTCAATTGATGTATAAAAAAGGCCAAAGAAACCCGGAATAATTCCAAAATTTAACAAGGCACTCATATAGTTCTATGTTGCCTCTGTAAAGAAAATCCGGCGGTAGGCAACGTATATTGTTTCGCACACAAAGGTATAAAGAAATACAGAAATAAAGAAATTAGCCCTATTTAATTCTTGGGTTCTTATTATTTATGCCACTAGTTGTGTATCACTACTCAGTTTTGCCATTAGAAGTCACAACTACTCAAAAAATGCCATCGATCCGTGAGATGCCTGCTCAAAAATGCAATTAGATATCTAAAAAATGCCATCGTTAAGTTAGATGTTTGCTCAGAAATGCCATTAGACATTGTTATTTTCACGTCAAACCCCGTTGACCATGTTACATGACAAAAATAAGCCGATTCTCACAATGATAAGTTAATGGTGTCCAGCACAACACACCCGTCAAATAAAACTAAGCACCCTGGAATTCTTTGACAAAACTAAGCACCCTGAAATACTTTGACAACTAAACTGCTGGCTATATGATGTTGGCCATATATATTGTACGTATATAATGTCAAGAAATGAGTGGTAGTACTATACCAACTAAAAGATGAAATGTATGAAATATAACGAGAAGAAACATAACATATTTCTGCTGGGGACTCAGCACAACACACCCCTCAAATAAAACTAAGCACACCAGAAATTAAACTAAGCAACTAATCCGGTAGACACTGCATTAGAACCACCATGTGCAACGACACTGCCACCTTACTCGGAGTCCTCGTCCATGTCCTCGACTCTGTCCTTGTCCCTCTTCCTCTTGGGCGATACTTCTTTGCTTGAACTGCACACTTGGCTCTTGCTCTTCATCCAACCCTTGTAGATATTGAAACAAAGGTAGCCATCCATTGCAGCATAGTGGATGTGGTCCATATCTAGTACATTCCACTGCCATGCATGATGATGAAACGTGTACGGAGGTTTCTCTAGTTTACCGTACGAAGGATGAACCATGGCTCCTGCCAGGGTCAGCATTGCAGGCTGATCAAGGGAGGGCACCAGCCCTTCCTTCTGGAGGTCGAAGGGGTCGCCTACAACGAGGCCTATCCGACCCAGGATTTCCTTGTCGTTCCTAAAGTCTAGAGTAACGAATTTTACTCGGCCGCCATTGAGGAACTTCTTAAATTCCTCGCACTCAAAGTCGACATGGCATATGTGGTAGACCAAGCATAAGTCATGCACGCAAACCTGGATCACGGCGGGCTTCTTCTTCTCTGCCTCCTTTAGTTTCTTCTCGCTTCCCAGGACTATGGTGTACTCAACATCTAGCCCAGCGACCCACTCATCATTTGAGTTTTTGAACATGCGTTTGAAGCGAGCAAGGCATTCTTTCGCCGTTGCGGAAGAACGGGTGTAGATGACATCGAACTCATCGCCGGTGATGGTTCTAACCTTGTACTCAACGCCGATCATGGAGATTTGGGACGCCATGGATTTGGGAGGAGGGTTAGGATTAGTGGAACTGCCGTAATGTGAAAGGACGGGACGACTAGGAGTGGTTTATCGATTGTAAAAATGTTGAGTGGGGGGGGCGTGCGAATGGCAGGGTAGTGGCTTGCCTAGTGGATAAATAGATTCATGCACAGTACAATGGGGGCCCAATTAGATGTCATGTCTACTCGACGCCCAATTAAATGGCTTTCGATGTCATGTCAAGCGTCGGGAAAATTACAGGTGATACGAAGCTTTCCATTCTCCCATGATACGAGCTTCTGAGAGCCCTTGGATCTGAGATCGAACGGTTGCATCGCGTGATTCTAGGCCTATGGGTGAATATCCTATCCTGGAGGATTATTCTACAAATTTTCAGCAACTTAGCATGCGACCGTTTGATCTCAGATCCAAGGGCTGCCAGCAGACCGTATCATGGTCGCGCCTACCACGACCGTCGCCTCGCTCGCGCGGTCGCGCCCTTGTAGATTTAACACGGTGCGTTAGGCTATATGATGTTGGCAAGTCATACATAGTCATCACTTAGTCACTCATACAACAAGGTTAGCTATAAGGTTGGCTATAAGAGTATTTTTTTGTTTACTTCTCCCTATCTCTTTCTTCGTAGTATTTATTGCATTTGCCAAGGAGTGACCTCTTCCAATGAAATGGTGCTTAGATGAGGTGCTATGGGCATTAAATGGCTTAGCAACTCAAGTCCCCAACGCATAGGTGCTTAGTTTTTTATTGCTAAGTTTGCTTCATCTAGGTACACGCGCTTAGCACCGTTTCTTTCTGGGGTCACCAAACTAGTCTCTCTCTTCTTAATTAACTTGCCACATCAGACTTTATGCCTATGTGGTAGGCTTAGCACCTGTAGGATCAAGTACAATAGTGGGCTATAAGCCCGCTTTATATGGCATTTTTGCATATGTGGGGGAAAGAGGCAAGGAAAAAGTGGAGGAGTGGGCTCTCAAGCAAGAGCCAGCCTCTACATGGTGGGGCATCGGGAGAGGCACCTGTATGGAGGTGGTCAGGAATCGGGAGACTCAAGCCGGTCGTAGTGCCGCAGTTAAAATGATAATGGCAAGTCAAATCACCGGGCCCCACCTGTCCAGAAGTAACTCACTGTCAAATCACACATCCCTACGTTTGCAGCAGCCTACTCCCTCATCTTCTCGCGTCTCTGTCAAACCGACTAGGCGGAACTGCCCCGCCTACCGCGCGGGAAAAGCCCCGCCCTCGACTTTTAAATAGTACAGTATACTAATTTTGTATCCATGGATTGCGACATGGAGCAAAGCCTCAAGAAAACGGCGGTACACATGTACGGAGTATAAAGCACGCCCATCGCGTTCGCGTCGCACCCCAGACGGTCGGTCGGTCTGGCACGCCGCTCTCCGAATGGAACGCGCATCATATTGCGTTTGCACACACATGTGGGACCGCAATTGAGAACCGACCATAGGCACACTCCCCGGCCCCGCAAGTTGGCTGAGTTAATAGAAGCACATACTCCACCTTGGTACCTGGACGATCCCTGCAAGACACGGAAGATCAGTTCGTCCATGCATGTGACCTGACTCCAGCAGACACGCCTGGATTGGCTATCGTCTACATATCATGCAGGCTGTGTTGTATAGGATTGTAGTTCTGGTGAGAAATCTAAAAAAGGTTTCTTGTCATCTCGCAAAATTAGGTGTCATGTGCTTCGGATCACTGCGAGGGTTAAAAAGCGACAACTGAGTTGGGCTAGTCATTGGTGGCACATGCACGAAGACTACTTGGCTACCATCTAGGTCAAGCCGGCTATGTTAATTAGGACATCTATCGACGGACCCCTTTTCTACGAGTTTATCTTTAATTTGAGCTTTGATCCTCGTCTAGTTTGTCCGTCGGGATTCATCTTGTCTCCTTTGGGCAGTGAGGTTATGATTTCTTGTCATGTGGCATTTTTTCGTGTTATATGTTATAATCCGGTGCTTCAGATCAAAATGACGACAACTGCGCCTCCGGGGCACGTGCATGAAGAGTTCTCGACAGTCATTATCGAGGTCAAGCCGGCTCCGGCTGGTAGACAAAAGAAAACTAGTACTCCACTATATAGGCAGGAGCCTCCGCGCTTGCTTGCTAGTGTTGCTCTCTTCACACTGTCTCGTCCTCTCCAGATCTAAACACGACAGTGGTGGCCACACACTCTCTCTCTACTCACTGCTGGTCAGAGATCCAACCGGATCCTCTCCGCCAGGGAAGGTGAGAAGGTGCAACATTCACGCGGTTGTCCACGGTGACGGCTCTGACCCACTGCCGGCGCGTCCCGATCAGCGTGCCTTGCTGTTCTCTCCCAAGCATCGCAGGCGAGGGAGGGCCTCCCACCCCTTCTTCCTCGCTGTCATAGTGTGGGCAGATCCGGCCTCCCGCCGCCCACCTAGCGACATCCCGGCGACCCTCAGGTATAACTTCCTTTGAAACTGGCCTTGCTCTACTTCCCGAGCTCCTGACTTCGCTGCATTTGTATCTTTTACTATTTCTCAGGCCCCCTCGTGTAGATAGGATCGATCGGCTGTTCGAAAGCCACCTAATTTTTTACTGTTAAGAGGTAAAACTAGTTCATGCACTCGAATCTAGTAGTACTTGATTCCAACAAGAAAGAAAGGGGGTGGGGGTGGGGAAAGATTTGTTACCTGAATCTAGGACTTGGTCGAAAGAGGAAATAATGGGGGTGAAAAGTAGCAGAGTATAAGGTGGCTATATACAGTATAAGGTGGCTATATACCGTATAAGTAGCAGAGTATAAGGTGGCTATATACCTGAATCTAGTAGTACTTGAAATAATGGGGTCGAAAGATTTGCTAGCCTCACACAGTATAAGGTGGCTATATACCGAACAAAAATGGGAACAACCCAGATATCCTCTTCTGATGTTTGTTGCCCTGAGCCGCTCTTATGTAATGCCACTGGTAAAATATAGCAGTCGCACTGTTAAAAGTAAGGACACGTTAGACCAATGTTGTTTTCAATGTAATGCCTCCAGTAATATGAATTAATGGCACTTTTTTCATGTCCTGCTAAATTTCCCATTAAGATAAATTGCTTATTTTCGTTAGAGATGCAATTGTCCTGGTCCGCCTACTCTCCAGGAGCTTCACGACCAACCTTGATGTTGCTCAATTTTATTGCAACTAATGAAGAAGCTCTGTGGGTTTCGTTTTCTGATGGAAATGGAACCGGGGCTGGAGCCCTTTTCTTAAAAAAAGAAGAAGAATAAGTTGCTAGCTCATGGGACATTGCTTCATTTTAGGTGAACTGCACCAAAAGGTCCCATGAATTGAATCATCCATCTTGGTGACTGGTGTCATCCCTTCTACGATGGCGTTGACTGCAGATATGGTTCCCATCACGAGGTATGTTCCTTTTTGGTCTGACCGTTTGCCAAAGATCATGCATGTTGATCTAGCTCTTGTGCTACTGTTTTGGCACTGCCATGATAAAGCAGTAATGTTATTATTTTGCACCTTAATCTAGTGGCACTATTAATTTGAGGCAATGTTTTGGAACCGCTAGTGCCACTGTTTTTTTATATATCGAAAGAGGGGGTTCCATCCGATTTCATTAAAGAGACCCAACCATAGAGAACCATTATCCGACAACATCTCAGTGTAAACGGGCAGTTATGCAACTACTACTAGAACGGACTGAGTACTAGCAGGAGACAAGTTTGCCACATAAGCTGGGAAGGTAGGGGGACGCAGCACCAGCTCGACCAAGTTTGGATTACAACCCAAATGCTACCACAGAAACATCAGGGGGAAGATAGGGACTGAAAGAGCCAGCTTCAGCATCCCAGTCTAAGCACCTCCGGCCTTCATCCTTGCGACGCACGGTACACCTCGTTTGCCACCTGCTCGACCCTAGTGTCACTGATAAAATGAAGTAATAATACAGTTAAAATAGAGCGAGTGTCCTCTCTATCATTTGATTTCCAATGTAGATAAAGAAAGTGCTTCTCTTTGTTAATGTATGTTTCATCAACTAGTCCCATTGTTAATGTTTAAGCGTTTCTGCAAACTGGGGTGCTTAATTTTAGTTGATCTGCACAAAAATAGAGATTTGAATGTCTCAAGGCCCCTCCTTGTACTACCGCTGTACACTGATGTTCATCACTGGCAGAAGGTGTATCGGGGAGACTTGGGTCGATTTCCAGTATGATGTAATATTTTCTTCTGTTTATTAGTGTATGTTTCATCAACTAGTGCCACTATAATGTAATCACGCCTTTTCATTATCTGTGCAAACAGGGTTATTCAGCTGCATTTTGGTGGAACTGCACAAATGTACGGATGGAACTGGCATATATGCAGAGTGCGAGGTGCCAAGTAAAAATTACCGACACCAACCCTACTCCATCTAAGCATTGGCATCCACCACCATCAGTGGGATGTGTGGCGCTCACTGTGGACGGATCTTTCTCGGCAGGAAATCCTCTAACGAAATACTAGTAGCTTAGACTTAAAAAAATACTAGTAGCTTATATTGGCAGTTTTCTAGGGGTGTACTCTTTTCTGAAAGAAGCACCAATCTATTTTTCTTTATTTGTACACAGTGTCACATCTTTGACCCAAAGGTTCAGAGCTATTTTAGGGTGATTGGCGTAGCACTCGGACATTGATTGTAAGCATGATTTTTATTAGTTGTCACACTGATTGTAAGCATGAGCAGATGGAAGATTAGGTTCGCGCGAAGCTTACCTTAAACCCTATCGACGCCATTGAAACGAGGCGAGCGTCGAGGGAACCATGGAGAACGGTGGGGAAGCGACGTGGCGCCATCCGGCCTACTCTTACGGTGGGAGAACGAATACTCCTGTGGCTCCGGCTGGCTCTGCACCCTCATGAACGGCACACCGTAATCGATCGATTCGTTATCCTCTGGGTGCTCGACCTTCGACCTGTACGCCCACCACCTCCGCCTCACTTTCGTCTCGGGCGAATCTGTCTGCTCCATCGCCCAGAGGAGATACTCGATGAACTCGAAGGACTGCGGCGTGACTGCCGCCGAGGAGTACATCGCCGCCCTCATCGCCGTTGTCACGCTCTTTTGCATACATTGCCACATGGCCCTCACCGTCCTCGAAATTTCCCACTCATTGTCAAACCAAGTAAGGATCTCCTTCAACCTGGCTAACTTTGCCTGGTCGCCGCCGGCGATCTGCCAAATTCGCTGCTGCATCCCCTCCATAGATGTCCTTCTGAGTGGTCCGGTGCTAGCTTTGGAAGATGGGAGGAGAGACGGTGGTCTTGCAATAGAGAAGAGGGAGAGGCGAGACGGTGGTTTTGGAATGGAGATGATGGAGAGGAGAGGTTCCCCTGCCTTTCGGTCACTGACAGGTGGGCCCCGCGCTTGGTGGGACCCATGTGTCAGTGTCTCAATGGCAGGATGGGCTACGTCAGGGGATCCTCGTCTGAGGAGAGAGGAGGTGGTTTTGCAATGGAGAAGAGGGAGAGGCGAGACGGTGGTTTTGAAATGGAGATGATGGAGAGGAGAGGAGGTGGTTTTGCAATGGAGAAGGAGAGGAGCGTGCGGCAGCGATTTAGGATTGGACGAGAGGGCCAGCGCTATGACTAGATCAAAATCAAAATCAATTTACCCTTCAATTAAGAAAGCGACTCCACATTAACTAGTCTCCCTTTTATTATGGGTCATAATTGACCATGATTTTCGCAAATAAAATATATGTTATACGTTGCAAACATAATATAATTTGAAAGTACATTCAGATACGAACCAAACACTAGTAGAAAACAGGGCATTGGTTCGGCCCTCGTAATACCATTAATCCCGGTTCGCTCACGAACCGGGACCAAAGGAGGCAACTGTCCCGGTTCGTGAGCCCAGGGGCCGGCCGGGCCACGTGGGCCATTGGTCCCGGTTCGTCTGGACCTTTTGGTCCCGATTCCACGCACGAAGCGAGACCAATTGGTTGGTCCTCGCTGTGGTCAGAGTTTAGTCCCACCTCGCCAACCGAAGGGCGCTCACACCGATTTATAAGCCCGTCCCTCTCTACCTTGTTGAGCTCCTCTCAAACGGAAAATAGATGCCATTATACAGGGAATTTGACGTAAATTCAGAGTAAATTTCTTTGAAATTCATAGAATTTTGTTATGAATTTAGGTTGAATCCTCTCTATAGGTGCATCTATGCTCATTTTTTATGTTGGGTTTGGCGATATTTACAGACTTTTTGTGTGTTGAATATGCACCATTCAAAATCAGTCTCTACTTTGAATGGTTCATTTTGAACACACAAAAAGTCTGGACTTCAAATAAGTTCAAGAAAATGAAATCCCTTTGTAACAGATGAGTTTTCCTCCGAAACCCTGATACTTCGAAAGAGATTGTCCATTTTGTTCACGAAGTGCATCCAGCTTTTGCCGTAACCCTCTCAACTTTTGAGCACATGCTATGTGGGTGAAATTATGATACCATGCCAACTTTCAACCTTTTCAGAGCTCATTTGTAGGGATTTTCAATTTCAGGGTCATTTAGCTCAAAACAATCCGTCACTGCATGAAAAATAACAAATGAAGTTAGAAAGGGTTGAAAATTGATGATGTGGCTTTGAATGGTGCATTTTGAACACACAAAAAGTCTGGAGTTCAAATAAGTTGAAGAAAATGAAATCCCTTTGTAACAGATGAGTTTTCCTCCGAAACCCTGATACTTCAAAAGAGATAGTCCATTTTGTTCACGAAGTGCATCCAGCTTTTGCCGTAACCCTCTCAACTTTTTAGCACATGCTATGTGGGTGAAATGATGATACCATGCCAACTTTCAACCTTTTCAGAGCTCATTTGTAGGGCTTTTCAATTTCAGGGTCATTTAGCTCAAAATAATCCGTCACTGCATGAAAAATAACAAATGAAGTCAGAAAGGGTTGAAAATTGATGATGTGGCTTTGAATGGTGCATTTTGAACACACAAAAAGTCTGGAGTTTAAATAAGTTCAAGAAAATGAAATCCCTTTGTAACAGATGAGTTTTCCTCCGAAACCCTGATACTTCGAAAGAGATTGTCCATTTTGTTCATGAAGTGCATCCAGCTTTTGCCGTAACCCTCTCAACTTTTTAGCACATGCTATGTGGGTGAAATGATGATACCATGCCAACTTTCAACCTTTTCAGAGCTCATTTGTAGGGCTTTTCAATTTCAGGGTCATTTAGCTCAAAACAATCCGTCACTGCATGAAAAATAACAAATGAAGTCAGAAAGGGTTGAAAATTGATGATGTGGCTTTGAATGGTGCATTTTGAACACACAAAAAGTCTGGAGTTCAAATAAGTTCAAGAAAATGAAATCCCTTTGTAACAGATGAGTTTTCCTCCGAAACCCTGATACTTCGAAAGAGATAGTCCATTTTGTTCACGAAGTGCATCCAGCTTTTGCCGGGACCCTCTCAACTTTTTAGCACATGCTATGTGGGTGAAATGATGATACCATGCCAACTTTCAACCTTTTCAGAGTTCATTTGTAGGGTTTTTCAATTTCAGGTTCATTTGAAATGCTTTTCAATTTTAGGGTCTTATAGCTCAAAATAATTAGTAAATGCATGAAAAATAACGAATGAAGTCAGACAGGATTGAAAAATGATGATGTGGCTTTGAATGGTGCATTTTGAACACACAAAAAGTCAGGAGTTCAAATAAGTTAAAAAAAATGAAATCCCTTTGTAACAGACGAGTTTCCGTATGACATCCTGATACTTTGAAAGAGATTTTCCGTTTTGTACACGAAGTGCATCCAGTTTTTGCCGTAACCCTCTCAACTTTCTTGCACATGCTATGTGGATGAAATGATGATACCATGCGAACTTTCAACCTTTTCAGAGTTCATTTGAAATGCTTTTCAATTTTAGGGTCTTATAGCTCAAAATAATTAGTAAATGCTGAAAAATGGTGCATGAAAAATAAAAAATAAAAAAATAAGTAATTAGAAAAAATATAAACTTTATTAAAATATATAAGTAGAAACAAAATAAAATAAACTTTAATAAATTTATGAAACTAAAATTAACAAAGTATTTTCTGTTCAAAACAATATAAGAAACCTCTAGTATTATTGAAACTAAAATTATATAAAATTGATGCAACTAAAATTATCGAAGTATTTTCTGTTCAAAATCATTAAAAGCAAAAAGAATTTTCATAAAGAACTTTTTTGTTAGAAACTTTAATAGCAAAAAGAATTATCATAAAGTAAAATAAATAAGTAATTAGAAACAAAATATAATAAAATAAATAAGTTTTCTGTTGTAAGTAGAAACAAAACAAAATACATAAAGCAAAAAATAAAACAAAAAAAGGCAAAAAATAAAAAATATGCCACCTACTGGGCCACCACGGCCTGAATACGACTAGAAACCCATCGATGGGCCAGGATTCAGGCCCACAGAAGGCCCAGTATGCCCATCAGGCATAGCAGTGACAATTAGGCCCGTAAGCCTGCAATGGAGAGGAGCTCGAGAGGGGTGCCGCAGTGGGGCTTATAAACCATTGCGCGCCCCTCTCAACTAGCGAGGTGGGACTAAACTTTCGACGCGGGCGTAGCAGCACAAGGCCTTTGGTCCCGGTTGGTGGCACCAACCGAGACTAAAGGTGTGCATTGGTACCGGTTCATGCACTAACCGGTACCAATGCCCCCCTTTAGTCCCGGTTGGTGACACCAACCGGGACTAAAGGCCGCCGCTTCCCGTCCTTTGGGCTGCTGAAAAGAGGCCTTTGGTCCCGGTTGGTGGCACCAACCGGGATTAAAGATCGCATTCGTCCCGGTTGCTGTCACGAACTGGGACCAATGCTTCATCTATATAACTAGCACTTGTGAAAATTTTCATTCAGTTTGCGTCTTCCCCGCCCCGATGACGCCGCCAGGCTGCCCCTCTGCGCCTCGCCGTCGCCGTCGTCGCCCTGCCTCCGACGCCGTCCCACGCCGCCCAGACGCCATCGCCGCCCCGCGCCCTCTGCCTCCTCGTCGCCCGTCGCCGCGCTCCTCACCTCTGCCCCCTGCCTCCTCGTCGCCCGTCGCCGCGCCCCTCACCGTCGCCGTCGCCGCCCCCTGCCTCCTCGTCGCCCGTGGCCGCGCCCCTCACCGTCGCCCCCGTGCCCTGCCTCCTCGTCGAGCGCCGCCCCCTTAGTGAGCTCATATGAATTTTCCTAATTTAGATGTGTAGTTAATTAGAATGTGTAGTTAATTGAGTTGTTCTAATTTGTTCATAAATGAATATGCAAAAGTTAGAATTTTTTTCTGTTCATAGATTTTTTGTGATATTATTGTTGAATATGCAAATGTTTGTGTGTTCATATATATGCAAAGAATATGTCAATTTTTTCATAGAATTTTTATAATTTTTTTCTGTTGTAATTTTGTTCATAGAATTTTTATCTTGTTCATAGAATTTTTATGATTTTTTTTCTGTTGTAATTTTGTTCATAGAATAAGAAGAGAAATTGTTTGATAGAATTAGTTAGAAAAATAATAGAACTAGTTAAACTAGTTTATTTTTAGTAAGTACTACTTTATTCTATTTATAGTAAAATAAACTACTTCTATAGTAAAATCATAAAACTAGTTGATTTAATAAAACTAGTTTATTTTACTATAGAAGTAGTTTATTTTTAGCAAGAAAATTAATAGAACTAATTTATTATTTTAGTTAAAGCAATTATTCCCGCATCGACGTCGACGATGCCAATCCCGCATCCTCGTCGTCGACTCGGTGGAGGAGGCCGGCTTGATCAGAGGGGCCATGTCCGGGACTGAGCTCCGCCGGGCTGGTTTTGCGAGGTGCTACCTTCCGGGGGGCGTAGGTTGGTGAGTAGCCAGCCCGTCATTGACCCGATCCTTGTTTGACCGTGTCAGCGAGGAGGACGAGCACGTCTGTCGCTACATGGTTGCGTTGGAGTGCAGGTTCGACAATACCTGACAGGTTCTTCAGGGATCTCACTGGAGCTATGATCCTGTGATGGTTCCTTCTCTTTGGGTATCCACCGCCCGCGCCGATACCCGTCGGGCGCTACGGTTCTAGCTGTACTAGCGATGCTATATGTATGATAGTATTCAAGGTGTATTAGTGATAATATTCGACGATGTACGGACGCATGGAGATGATGTAGTTTTGCTTATAATTGAATGCATCCTAATTTGAATACTACTTTATTTTGTGATTTGATTTTGCTTATTGAATGATCAAATTGGAAAACTACTCCTACTTTGAATGCTAAAATTGGAGAGCACTATGTAAGGCGTATGCATATGATTAGTTGATAGCTTATAGGGTTTTTGTTTTTGCAGAAATGTAGGAGCCCCCCTCCATCATCCCTGTCGTCGTCCCCGTCACCGACCCCCTCCGACCTCGAGGTGAGACCAGCCACGAACCTGTTTTACAAAAATAATTAAACGATATTTCGGGTTGACTTTAAGTCTATTGAGTCTCCACCATATATATATGAGAGGACGAAGAATCCCGACTGTTGTCGTGGGGGTCGCTTCTCCTTCGTTCCCTTGTGGTAGACATTTTGGTGTAATGCACTCGGGGACAAATGGAGGAGCGACCATCACCAACGGTCGAATGTATACACCACGTGAGCTGAGAGTTTTCAAGAAAAGACTCGACAAACCGATAGTCAACCCGTGATGAATAATAATGATCTAACTTAGGTTTTTTAGTACATATATTTAATTGTAGACGTTTAATATTTGAATTATGAACATAGGAAATGTCGTACTCGGAGGACGAAAGTCTCCCGTGGGAGTGCGACTGGTGCCACGATGACCGAGGTCTGTGCGACATGCCTCACCTAGACGAAGATCGGCGCTTCAGTATTAAGCTGGAGGAGACCTTCGATGTTCAAACGGTACGCAACGACGACAAGTGTTATTTTTTCGTAATTAAGCACGACTTCAACTATTTCAACGTGTACTTTTCATCTTTTACAATTCGACTAGCTTATCCCATGCCATGGAAGACGCTACGTCTTGGAGAGGATGGGTTTTGAAGACCATGAAAGTATGGAAACAAAGAAAATTCACCTAAGGACCCATCATGATATAGATTTTGAAGTAAATCTGTCTAATTCTGAGAGCGTAACCCATTTTGGTTGCAAAAATTGGGAAGCATTTTGCAAGATGTATGGTTTTGATGAGGGTATGCTTGTCACCATGGATCTTGGTGATCCTGACATCGAGCAAGACAATATGGACATTTGGGTCCTTGTTGATACGCCTCCAATTCTACCGCTATGTGAGTTTCTCAAACATAGTTATTAGCAAATTTATACTGTTCATTTCAAAATAGTTGACAGCTTATTTTCATTGACAGCTTATTTTGATTGTTCAAACAATGTGCGGAACATGGTAGACAGAACCTACTACACCGATATAAGGAGAAAACTCATCTGGTCAGATTTTGTACTGATCTTGAATTACAATATCTATTGTAAAACTCCTCCACATTATGGTCAATACGTGCCACTAGTGCACGTGTTGAACTACGGTAACTACTATGGAGATACCCTGGTAAGATTTCTTACTATTACGACATCCGTGCATCTTTTGCATATTTCTAACACTAGTACATCATTGCTAACTATGAAGTTATTACTATGTTTTTCAACAGATAATCCCAAAGGATTGTGTGCCTCATTTGATGTATCAGAATGGTAGCCTTGATGTTTTGAACATACAACCAGGTCATCCTATGAATCTCAACTGTGCATACCGGATTTCTAAAAGAAGTGGAGACATGAAAAATCAAAGAATGGAAAAAATGTATGGACAGTCGCAAGGAGGTTCTTGGAAGCAAAAGGAAGCGAAGCGCAAAAATTGGAGACAGGATGATCTCCATTCTCTATAATGGAGAGTTGGGGTCTATATTGTTTTATGCTATTTTACCTTAAAGAGGGTATTTAGGTCCTACCTAATACTGATGATCATGTGCAAAAAACAATTAAGTAGGGTTGGTTCGATGACTATGAGGATGATGATCGTCGGACTTGTTATTAATAACGAGTAGAAGTTGTATGATGATGATTAGTAGGACTTGTTATTATGATGATGCATGATGCGGGCATGAAGAGTTATTATATATCAGTGGGTGATATGAACATGGATTGGAATGAAGTGAAGGCAACAAGCATGTGGTGCATGTCGAAAGTAGTACTAATGCAAACTTGATCAAGTTAGGATTAATATTACTTTCGACATGCACCACATGTTGCCTTCACTTTAATCTAAGCCATGTTTAGGCATAGCAGTAGCGTTGGTAAATCAAGCACAGAAAATAAGAGAGGACAGTTCTCTCTGTTAGCTAGCTTACACACCCTAAATTACCCCCTAAACCCTCCCCCCTTTCAGAAAAAAACAAAAACCCCAGCCACTGAAATGCTGACGCGTGGATGCCTTTTGGTCCTGGTTGGTGTCACCAACCGGGACGAAAGGCCCTCCTGCCTGGGCTGGCCGCAGCGGCCACGTGGAGGCCCATCTGTCCCAATTCATGTAAGAACCAACACTAAAGGGCTAGGGCATTAGTAACGACCCTTTAGTCCCGGTTCAACAACCGGGACAAAAGGCCCTTACCAACTGGGACAGATGACCCTTTTTCTACTAGTGAAACGATACAATTTTTGGTGACATGCATTCACATTTTGCTTGTCAAATACACTACATGGTCAAACTTTGACCCAAAATACGCAAAACAAAAAAATACTGCCAAGACCAGCGCCGCTCTTCCACTCTTCTCCTCTTAAACCACCGCTGCTCCTCTCCTATTCCAATCTAAATCCAGCGCTGCTCCTCTCCCCTTCCATTTCAAAACCACCGCCCTCCTCTCCTGCTCCAATCCAAAACCAGCGTCGCTCCTCTCCTGTTGTAAGCCAAAACTAGCGCTGCTCCTCTCCTCTTCCATTCAAAAACCACCGCCGGCGAGTGAAGGTGTTGTGGAGAAGTAGATCGATGGAGGAGTACAACCGATACGTGAGGATCGCAGACGGCGACCCTGTGAAGCTAGATAGGATGTTGGAGATACAGTCTTGGTTTGACAACAAGGACCAACTAGCGGCGACGGTGACATCCATGGCCAAATATCTGCAACAGATCAAAAAGGCGGCGATACTCCCGGAGGGAGTCGTGCGGGAGTACATAGAGCTGCTCCTCTGGGCCATGGAGCAAACAGATTCACCGAATCCGATCATGAGGGAGTGGTGGTGGGAGTATTGATCCCAGTTGGTGCATCCACCAGAGATTGAAGGATCGAGCATCTACAGGGTGCCGTTTGTGAGGGTGACGTGCCAGAGCGAGCCGGTGGAGTCTTCGTCGACCGAACCCAACTGCAAGAGGAGAAAAACAGTTGGCCCGACGACGCTTCCCCGCCATCCTCTCCCTCGCTGTTCACATCATCTCACGGGGCGGCTGTCTGCCGCCGAGGAATAGGAGGGATTTGCCCCTCCCAGACCAATAGTCGGGCAGGTTGTGAATTGTCAGGAGGACCTTAGGGTTGTTAGTATTTGCAGGTTGTGAATTGTGTTTTGTGTTGTGTATTTTGAGAGTACTTTCAGATATGAATGTCTTTTGAATTTCAGATTTGCAGTATTGAGCATATGAAGTATTTTATGAATTCTAGAGATCTATTTTTAGCACTTAAAAAATGTAGTTTCATAGGAGTATAAAAGTGCAGACAATGTGATTCTAAGAGAAGAAACTCCAAGTTCAGTTTCAGATAAGAAACTACAACTTTCAGAGGCAGAGCATTTATATTAACACGGCCTTTTCAAACAGTGTTAACATCATGCTGGAAGTTTTATTCATGGTCGAAACTGGAACTAGAAAGTGCGTTATATCGACTAGAGGGGGGGTGAATAGGCGATTTTTATGAATTCTTCACTGAGGAATTTGCCAGTGAGGAAATTCCTTAGCGAAGAACTACTTGCAGCGGAGTAAGGACTCAAAAGTATGCATAGCAGAACACAAGCATGGTCATCATGACGAAATGAAGACAAGCAGAGAGTACAGAAAGCGTAAACACAGGATAACATATGATGAAGAGAAACAGACTGAAGAAATTGAACTGAGGAAATTGAGAAAGTCTTCAGTCAAAGTCTTCAAACACAGATATGAACAAGCAGACAACACAGTTATGAGGAAATGAAAGAGTTGAGGAAATAGAACCAGTAGGCTTGGTGAAGACAATGATTTGGTAGACCAGTTCCAACTGCTGTCTCAGTTGTACATCTGGTTGGAGCGGCTAGGTATTTAAACCTGAGGACACACAATCCCGGACACCTAGTCCTGAACACGCAGTCCAGGACACTTAGTCCTCACCGTATTCCCCTTGAGCTAAGGTCACACAGACCTCGCCCAATCACTCGTGGTAAGTCTTCAGGTGACTTCCGAACCTTCACAAACTCGGTCACTCGGCGATCCACAATTTCCTCTTGGATGCTCTAGACCATGACGCCTAACCGTCTGGAAGAAGCACAGTCTTCAAAGGTAACAAGTGTCAGATCCACGCAGGATCAATCTCTTCAGTGATGCTCAATCACTTTGGGTTTGTAGGTGTTTGGGTTTGGGTTTCCCTCACTTGATGATTTTCGCTCAAAGTACTCGGAGGATGGCATGCTCTCAAATGACAACTGTCAGTTTCACTCGGAGCAGCAAACCAACTAGTGGTTGTAGGGGCTGGCTATTTATAGCCTAGGGAGCAGCCCGACATGATAAGACATAAATGTCCTTCAATGATATGACCGTTAGGTGGGTAGATATTTTGGGACAGCTGGCGCATAGCACAGCAACGGTCGGAAATTTGACTATCAAATTCCTCAGGGCTATCATGTTCCTCACTGTGTAGGCAATCCGCACTAGCGAATTCCTAACTCCTCAGTCAGAACAAATTCCTCAGAGACCAGAAGAACTTCGTCTCTGTCACTGAAGAATATGACTGAACTATATGAGATTTCTAATGGCTTCACTCGAAGGGATTGGTAGGTGTAGGATTTTGAGTTGAGCATCACATGAAAATTTTTCCTTAGTATTTCCTCGACCCCCTTTAACAGTACGGTGTTTCCTATGACTCAAGAAAGGGAAAATGAAACTACGAACACAAAAGTCTTCACGCTTCATGTTCCTCAAATGAATACCAAGTCTTCAAGGTCACACCAATTTCTTCACTTTCAAAGTCTTCAGAAAGTCTTCAGAAATCCAAAGTCTTCAGTTGAAGAACTTCATTTTTAGGGGTCAACTTTCTCTGTAAATATCAAACTCCTCATAGACTTATAGACCTGTGTACAGTCATAAACACATTAGTCCCTTAACCTATAAGTCTTCAATACACCAAAATCACTTAGGGGCACTAGATGCACTTACAATCTCCCCCTTTTTGGTGATTGATGACAATATAGGTTAAGTTTTCAACGGGGATAAACATATGAAGTGTAAATAATGATATTGAGGAATTTGATTGCAAGATATAGAAGAACTCCCCCTGAAGATGTGCATAGTGAGGAATTTGCTTTTGAAGCAATGCACACTTGAAGAGTAAAATCATGGAGATCTCCCCCTATATCTTGTAATTCATACACGCATTTGAAATAATATATGAAGAATTTGAAATGCATGATGAAATATGGTGACTGATGTAATTCAGCATGCGTGCAATAACATTAACGAGGAATAAGCATGCAGAAGAAACAGCAAAAGTATCAGGCCACCATAGAGTTTAAGTTTACAACTCGATCCAACAAAGTCATCTGAAGAACGAGAGTTCTAACTTAGAAAAAAAACGCCCATATAGATAGACCCCCTTGAAGACTAACTCAAATTTCTCCCCCTTTGTCATCGAATGACCAAAAGGTTCGAAAATGAGGACTAACGCCCCTAAAGAATATCAAGTTGATGAAGAAGCGCCAGCGTTGTTGGGTCGTTTGTTGATGTAGGGCCTGCCGCAGTGTCGTCCAAGTCTTCATGCTCGTCGGTGTCACGCGATGAAGAACAGGAGTTGGCCACCAAGGACGGAACCTTGACCTTCTTGTATTTCTTCGGTGGAGGTGCAGACCAGTCAAAGTCCTCCTTGATACCCATTTTCTTCAGATCTTCTGCGCTATAAATGTGCGACAGAACAGCCCAGGTGCGGTTGAGGGTTTCATGAAGGTAGTAATGGTTTTTCTTCACTGCATTGTGGGTAGCAGTCATGTTGTGAAGAATTGAACCAAACTGACGCTTGACCCATTTGTGATTGCGATCAACCTTCTGGTGAAGACTGAGGAGAAGCTCACGGTCAGTCATCACCCTGGGAGCTGTGCCTTGAGGATTTGGCTTGGTTGCGTTGGCGGCAGAGTCATGGGTGGCAGAGTCATCATTGGTGGAGTAGGATGCAGCCTTGCGAAATTGACCATCCAATGGACGAATGCCTTCATCAATAACAGCAGTAGCCTTGCCCTTTTCATCAGCTGAGGAAAATGTCCGTTTGAGGACTTCAATCGGGGGTAAGTAGCTGCAATGGTTCAGTGTATCAGCTTTGTAGTTGAGTGATGACCTTGTTCTGATGAATATCATAATCCACGGAGCTTAAGGCTTCAACTCAAATGGTGACATTGCGACATTGGCTAGAGTCCTCATGAAGAAATCATGGAAGTTGACGGGAACGCCATGAATGATATTGAAAAGCAGATTCTTCATGATGCCAACGCCTTCTTCTTCATTCGAGTCGTGGCCCTTGATAGAACTCTATGTCTTTGTCAGAATGCGATAGACAGTCCGAGGCACATCTAACAATTCCTTCACAAGGAATTTAGTTCTTGGGGCCTAACCTGGCTTCAATGGCTTCATCAGCACTTGCATATAGTGATTTGTAAGCTCAGGTTCACTGTAGACGCAACGAGCAGCTTCAAGGCGAGGACTGAGAGGCAAAGCACGAAGCAATTCAGTAGCTGGTGCCCTGTAGTGAGTATTTTCAGACATCCAGTCCAGCACCCATGAATTCACATCTTCAGAGTCTCCGGTGATGTGCAGAGTTGCATAAAATTGAAGAATGAGCGCTTCATTCCAATCACATATATCAGTGCAGAAATTTAACAGTCCAGCGTCGTAAAGAACACTGAGGACAGGCACGAAGCATGGAAGAGATTCCATATCCACGTGAGGAATGTGCTCACGATCGAAGACTTTGTCTTTGTTGAACAACACTGAGGAATAAAAATTTGCCTGGCTGGCAGTCTAGAAACACCTCTTCCTAATACGAGCAGAGTCGTAGGGGTTGTAATCAGTGAAGAATACGTGCTCGCCGAAGAAATCATTAGCCTTCAATTTTTGCTTCCTTGAGAATGGATCCTTTGGCTTGAGTAGAGGAGTGTCAGTCAGTTGCATTACAACCTCAGGAATCGCAATCTCAGGTTCTTCAGGCTGAGGAATTTCTGGTTCCTTTTCAGTGGCAGCCTGGGTATTCAATTCTTAATTTTCATTTTCTTCAAGACTAGTGGCTGGAATTTCTTCATGAGCTTCATCAGATCCCATTTGAACTGTAGTTGCTGGGGACTGAGGAATTTTTTGCAATGGTGTGAAGAGTGGAGAGTTGGGGTGCTGACTTTCCCAAAAGTCATCATTCATCACTGGTGTGGTACATCCAATGTCCACGTCTTCATCTTCTATTTCTTCAACGCCGGCCTCTTCAGCAGTAAACTGAGGCATAGGCGAGGAAACTGTGGGGGTTGAAGGGATTTTATCCACTTCAATTTCTTCATTCATCTTCTCTGACGAAGCAGCAGAAGGATTTTCTTCATCAGATCCGCTAGGGATCGCATATTCTTCATCAAAAGGGACGATGTCCTTTGATGGCATGGAGTAAACAGGAACAACATCAATTGGATTAGCAAATGAGCTTGTCAATTTCTTCATCTTCTTCTGTGCTGAAGAATCTGAAGGGGCTGATGCTTTCCTTTTCTTCACTGCTGCACGCTCTGCAGCCTTGGTCTTCTTCACATCTGATGCAGATGGAAGAATTGAAGTTGGGGTAGGCGCAGGAGGAGCAGAGGAATGTGGTTGATTTTCTTCAGGCACAACTGATGCAGTTGCCCTGACCTCTTCATTTTCTTCAGGCGCACCACTAGTGGATGCCTTGGCAATTTCATCAGCGGCTGGAATGCAGTCATCAGCCCTGGAACTCACATTTTCTTCAGCAACCTGAATGTCATCAGTGGTGCTGGCATGTTCTTCAGTTGGCTGAGCAGATGCTTCAGCCTGAGGAATTTCTTGTTGCAATGGGGCTACAACATTGGAGGTGAACTTCTCAGTCAGTTTAACAAACCTGACCTTGGCTCCTTTGCAATCAGCATAGTAAGCATTGAAATCATCGTTGAGGACTTTGATTTCAGACTGGATCTTCACAAGTTCATCAGTTGTCATAGAGACAACGTTGTTCTTCAGGAATTTCTCCTTCGTGTACTGCGCTTTCTTGAGCTGCCTGGCTTTCTCAAATTTCCATTTCTCTTCTTGGATAAAGGCAGTCAGCATATGACTTTGGCCAGGAGTCAACTTGAAGTCAGGCATAGGAGTGTTTGGGTCCTTGTGCCAGAGATCAATGTAATCGAGGTTCAACTTTGGATCCAAAAGCAGAGGCACATTTGTGCCCTTGGCTCTAGCGGCCCTGACTTGCCTATCTCTGATGATTTTAGCAAGTTCTTCATCATCAACTTCGTCTTCTTCAGACGGCACTTGGAAGGCGACCTGCTTCTTGTGAGGACTTGGGCGAGAGCCTCGTCCAGCAGTGGTCTTTGTCTTCAGCAGAGAGGGTCCTGTTGAAGAATTTGGTGCAGCTGAGGAACTAGCTGAAGCTCCTGAGGCAATAGAGATGCTTGTAGTCCTTTGGCACGTGGCAAGATGCACAGGTGCTGAGGATTTGGTCGGAGCAGCTGAGGACTTATGCGGAGGAGCTGAGGATTTTGGAGGAGCAGGAGCAGCGTGAGGAATTGGCCGTGAGGGCTTTGAGGATTCTGGCCGTGAGGGCATTGCTGAGGAACTTGGCTTACGCGCATGCTTCTTTGCCATGGATTTCTTCGGCTTGACAGAGACCTCAGTGGCAGCAGCAGCAGCAGAGTCTTCATTGAATTTCCTCACTGCTTATCTACCTTGTTTAGCCAGCTTGGCCGGGCGCTTGGCCCATTCATCAGGATAATCTTCACCACGCTTGAGGCTGGTGAGGTCAGCTTCTTGGCCAGGTGCGAACGGAGGTCTTGAGCATGGAGGATTGAGTGCGAATTTCTTCATGTACTTGGGAGTCACATATCTGTACTCCCTCCACTCTCTTGACCATCTCCTCTCTATCTTCTGAATGCGCACCTTGCACTGATTTTTATCTTCCTCAAGGGGTGTGCAGTACCCAGCATTGATGTCCTCAGGGATTTCAACTGCATTGTTGATCTCAGGCCTCTTTCCTCCTTTCTGTGGCTTCTTTCCATCGGCCATTTTCTTCAGATGAGGAATTTGAACAATTGAATTCTCTGAAGATGTATGCAACCTTTCTTCGAGGAACGCTGCAAATGAGTTAAGTTGATGAGAACCTACTGATTCAGCAGCGGACATGAGTACCTGTGAACAGAGTATAGTTGCGAGGAAGTTGAAGAGGTCAGATGCGTTCTCAGAAGATTTTTCCAAAAGAACAAGTTTGAGGAATTTGACCAGATGAGTCTTGAAGAATTTCACTAAGCGTTCTTTGTCTTAGGTTCCAGAGTTGTATAGATCGAAGATCCACACAATTGAGGAATCTTGAAGAAAAATTAATGCTTAGACAAACCAATCAAGAACAGATGACATGTGAGGTGTTTAGTGTGTGAAGAATTTGAAGAATAAACACCTTTGAAGATTTTGTAGAAATCATTTGAATCAAGGAGGGCAGTAAAAGTAACTTTTCATTACCCTGAACGAAGAACACGACGAACTGTGAGGTAGAGATGAGAAGTTCGTCTGTGCAGATCTTCCACGCCCTAACTCGGCGGAGGAAGATGGCTACGGTGGCGGCGGAGTGAAGATTTCCGCGGCCGGCGCGAGTACGGCGGCGACGAGGTCGAGGCAGTGAAGCTCTTCCTCACCGGCGACGATGAAGTAGCGGCGGCGCTAGGGTTTGAGAAGCTCGAGCTGGAGAGAGGTCGAGCGGAGTAAAGGAAGTGAGGAAGGGGAGAGGGGGTATTTATAGCCACGGTGAAAAACTGTTCGCCCGAAGAAATTGGACGAATGTGCCCCTGACCCTTCTCATTCTCTTGACATGTGTCACCCACGTACTGAGAAGTGGAGATCGTGTTAGATCGTGGGTGAATAGATAAGTATTTCGTGGGATGCGGAACGGTTTGAGCGGCAAAGCCGAAAATTTGGATAAGATAAGTTAAAAGTTTCGTTCGCAAATTCTTCAGCTGACAAGGACACAGTGAAGATTTTGAACGAGTTTCAAATAGAACGCACATGAAGAATTTGTGAATAAATTGGGTTGAGTATAGCATAGAGGGGGAAGGGTCCGATCACATTCACTTAGTATAAAAATCAACTTAAAGAATTAGCCATAAGTGAATGCTATAGAGGACATAAACTCATATATATATATATATATAGCCAATGAAGAAAAACGACGGAGAAGGTGAAGACAATGCAAAGTTGAAGAACATGAACAACTAAGGAATTTCAAAAACTGAGGAAAAACTCAAATTGAAGATTTTCAACTTTTGTGGTGGCGTGACCCACCGTATAAGAATGATGATTTCAGACACCGCGTACAATTGTCGTAGGGTTCTGAGAATCAAATTCTTCGTTAATTTCTTCACACTTAGAGTGTTATTCTTCATTGATTGAAGAGAAACGTTTCTTCATGTGTTGCACATCTAAGTCATCAATTTTGCATAAGTGTTAGATGAGTGTCCTTTTCAAAGAACATTCGAAGATTCTAGGATATTTAGCTCACACCGCAACTTGCTAAATCTCTTCTCATCCAAGGGCTTTGTGAAGATATCGGCTAGCTGTTCTTCAGTCTTCACATGCTCAATAAAAATGTCGCCCTTCAACACATGATCGCGAAGAAAATGATGACGAATCTGAATGTGCTTTGTCTTCGAGTGATGAACTGGGTTGTGAGCAATCTTGATGGCACTCTCATTGTCACAGAAGAGAGGCACATTCTTCACGTTGACGCCATGGTCCTTGAGAGTTTGCTTCATCCACAGCAATTGAGCACAGCAAGAACCAGCCGCAATGTACTCAGCTTCAGCAGTAGACAGTGATACGCAGTTCTGTTTCTTCGAGGACCAACAGACCAAAGATCGTCCGAGGAAATGACATGTACCAGATGTTGACTTACAGTCCACACGATCACCAGCATAGTCAGAGTCAGAATATCCAATGATATCAAAAGCCGAGCCCTTGGGGTACCATAATCAAAGTGTTGGTGTGTGAGCTAGATATCGAAGAATTTGTTTCATAGCCTTATGGTGTGATTCCTTCAGTGTAGCTTGAAATCGGGCACACATGCAAACACTAAGCATAATATCTGGCCTAGATGCACATAAATACAATAAAGAACCAATCATGGAGCGGTATACCTTTTGATCGAAGTCAATACCATTTTCATCAGTGCACAGATGACCATTTGTGGGCATCGGAATTTTGACGCCTTTGCAATCTTGCATGCCGAATTTCCTCAGTATATCCTTGAGGTATTTCTCCTGAGATATGAATATGCCATTGTGTTGTTGACGAATTTGAGGACCTAAGAAGAATTTCAACTCTCCCATCATAGACATTTGATATTCTTCACTCATCATATAGGCAAATTCATCACTATAACGTTGGTCAGTACAGCCAAAGATAATATCATCAACATATATTTGGCACACAAACAATTCACCATCATAAGATTTAGTGAAAAGAGTAGGGTCGAGTGAACCGGGTTTGAAGCCTTTCTTCATGAGGAATTCCTTCAAAGTATCATACCATGCCCGAGGGGCCTGCTTGAGGCCATAGAGGGCCTTATTGAGTCTGAAGACTTTGTCAGGATGCTTTGGATCTTCAAAACCTGGGGTTGAGCAACATATACTTCTTCCTCAAGCTTACCATTGAGGAATGCACTTTTCACATCCATTTGATATAAAGTGATATCATGATGGTTAGCATAAGCAAGTAATATGCGAATAGCTTCAAGTCTAGCACCAGGTGCAAAAGTTTCATCGAAATTAATTCCTTTAACCTGTGTGTAGCCTTGAGCTACCAGCCATGCCTTATTCCTCACCACAAGGCAATTTTCATCTTGCTTGTTGCGGTAGATCCACTTTGTGCCAATGATATTGTGCTTGCGAGGATCTGGACGTTTAACCAGTTCCCAGACGTTGTTGACTTCGAATTGATGTAATTCTTCTTGCATGGCCTGAATCCACTCAGGCTCCAGAAATGCTTCATCTACCTTAGTGAGCTCTGTGATAGAGGCAAAAGCATAGTGCCCACAAAAGTTAGATAAATGTGAAGCTTTTGAGCGTGTGAGAGGACCTGGTGCTTCAATGTCATCGATGATCTTTTCAATTTGCACTTCTTTTGCAACGCGAGGATGAGCGGGTTGTCGTCAAGGAATTTGATCAGCATTTTCTTCAGCACCATTTTCTTCAGCATTTTCTTCAGGTGCATTAGCTCGACATTCTTCACGTTTTGGAATGAATTCTTCAGCAGATTCTTCGGTAGGAATGACATCCTCAGTAGCCTTGAACATGATAGTTTCCTCAGGTGCTGGTTCATCTATCACAGAGGGTAGGTGCTCTCTTTGCGAGCCATTAGTTTCATCAAACCACACATCTACAGTTTCAACAACCTTGTGAATAACGTTGTTGAAGACTCTGTAGGTGTGCGAGTCCTTTCCGTAACCAAGCATAAAACCTTCATGTGCTTTCGGTGCAAATTTAGCATTGTGATGAGGATCTCTAATCCAACATTTAGCACCGAAGACTTTGAAATAACTCACATTGGGTTTCTTGTCAGTGAGGAGTTCATAGGCAGTCTTCTTGACGAATTTGTGAAGATATACCATGTTGATGATGTGGCACGTAGTATAAATTGCCTCGATCCAGAAGTGACGAGGCGTCTTGTACCCATCAAGCATAGTGCGAGCCATCTCAACAAGAGTTCTGTTCTTGCGCTCCACGACACCATTCTGCTGAGGAGTATAAGGAGCAGATAACTCATGAGTAATACCAAGTTCATCAAGATAGTCATCAAGACCAGAATTCTTGAACTCAGTTCCATTGTCACTTCTGATGTGCTTGATCTTCACACCAAAGTTGGTTGAAGCCCTCGAGGAAAATCGTTTGAAGACTTCTTGCACTTCATGTTTGTAAGTAACAATGTGTACCCATGTGTATCGAGAGTAATCATCAACAATAACAAAGCCATAGAGAGATGCGTCATTTCTGACTACTAAGTAATGGTTAGGACCGAAGAGATCCATATGAAGCAATTCAAATGGTCGAGTAGTGGTCATGATAGTCTTCGCTGGATGCTTAGCCTTGGTCATCTTTCCAGCTTCACAAGCTCCACACAAGTGATCCTTGAGGAATTTGACATTCTCAATGACAATGACATGCTTCTTCTTCCCAAGCGTGTGCAAATTCCTCATGCCTGCATGACCAAGTCGTCGATGCCATAGCCAGCCTTCTGAAGCTTTTGCAAGTAGGCACACGGCTGGTTGCGGTCCTGTAGAGAAATCAACAATATACAAGTATCCTCTCCTAAAGCCTTCGAAGACTTTGGAATTGTCAGCCTCCATAATCACAACACAACGATACTTGCAAAAGACAACAACCATATCAAGATCACAAAGCATTGAGACAGACATGAGGTTGTATCCTAAGGACTCGAAAAGCATGACTTTGTCCATGTGTCGATCCTTTGTGATCGCAACCTTACCTAGACCCAATACCTAACTTTTGCCTTTGTCAGCAAACATGATATGCTTCAGATTTGATGGTGATAAGGGAGCATCCATCAATAGATTCTTGTCACCAGTCATGTGATTTGTACATCCACTATCGAGGACCCACTCAGTGGCTTTGGGTTGATCATCCTGCAGATGAATTAGTGCATCTTACGAACTTCATATACTTCATCAGTGCAGAATATGACATCACAATTCAGCAGACCAATTTCATCAAGCAATGCAACAGTTAAAAACAGTATGAGGATGTGAGAAATGAAAGTTCATTTCTTCATGATTAGCCTGCGTCCTTTCAGGCACTTTTTAGGTCTCCAGCAAATTCTTCAGACGATAAAGTACGTCTGGAGACCTGACCCTGCATAAAAGATTAGTTCTTTTTCTTCACCACCTCATGGTCGGTGATGTCAGTGGCACCAAGCGCTTGAAGCTCATTTGAGATGTCAGTGAGGCGATCGAAGGTTTTTTGAACATTCTCATTGTCGAGTCTTTTGAAGCGGTTGAAGAGATTGCGAAGAACATCAACTCGAGAGTCACGCTGAGTTGAGACTCCTTCATTCACTTTGGACAGCCTATCCCAGATAAGCTTAGCAATTTCCAAAGCACTCACTCTTCCATATTGTCCTTTGCTCAGATGGCCACATATGATATTCTTCGCTTGAGAATCGAGTTGCTTGAATCTCTTCACATCGGTAGCGTTCAATGAGGGTGAGACAGAGGGAATACCATTTTCCACAACACACCAGAGATCGTTATCAATTGCCTCAAGATGCATTCGCATCTTATTCTTCCAGTAGGGGTAGTCCGTCCCATCGAAGGTAGGACACCCAGCAGAGACCTTGATCGTACCTGTGGTTGACATAACTAAAACTCCTGGCGGTTAAACCAAAATCACACAGACAAGGGAGTACCTTGCTCTGCTACCAATTGAAAGTGCGTTATATCGACTAGAGGGGGGTGAATAGGCGATTTTTATGAATTCTTCACTGAGGAATTTGTCAGTGAGGAAATTCCTTAGCGATGAACTACTTGCAGCGGAATAAGTACTCAAAAGTATGCATAGCAGAACACAAGCATGGTCATCATGATGAAATGAAGACAAGCACAGAGTACAGAAAGCGTGAACACATGATAACACAGGATGAAGACAAACAGACTGAAGAAATTGAACTGAGGAAATTGAGAAAGTCTTCAGTCAAAGTCTTCAAACACAGATATGAACAAGCACACAACACAGTTATGAGGAAATGAAAGAGTTGAGGAAATAGAACCAGTAGGCTTGGTGAAGACAATGATTTGGTAGACCAGTTCCAACTGCTGTCTCAGTTGTACATCTGGTTGGAGCGGCTAGGTATTTAAACCTGAGGACACACAGTCCCGGACACCCAGTCCTGAACACGCAGTCCAGGACACTTAGTCCTCACCGTATTCCCCTTGAGCTAAGGTCACACAGACCTCGCCCAATCACTCGTGGTAAGTCTTCAGGTGACTTCCGAACCTTCACAAACTCAGTCACTCGGCGATCCACAATTTCCTCTTGGATGCTCTAGACCATGACGCCTAACCGTCTGGAAGAAGCACAGTCTTCAAAGGTAACAAGCGTCGGATCCACGCGGGATCAATCTCTTCAGTGATGCTCAATCACTTTGGGTTTGTAGGTGTTTGGGTTTGGGTTTTCCTCACTTGATGATTTTCGCTCAAAGTCCTTGGAGGATGGGATGCTCTCAAATGACAAGTGTCAGTTTCTCTCAGAGCAGCCAACCAGCTAGTGCTTGTAGGAGGCGGCTATTTATAGCCTAGGGAGCAGCCCGACATGATAAGACATAAATGCCCTTCAATGATATGACCGTTAGGTGGGTAGATATTTTGGGACAGCTGGCGCATAGCACCGCAACGGTTGGAAATTTGAGTATCAAATTCCTCAGGGCTATCATGTTCCTCACTGTGTAGGCAATCCGCACTGGCGAATTCCTAACTCCTCAGCCAGAACAAATTCCTCAGAGACCAGAAGAACTTCGTCTCTGTCACTGAAGAATATGACTGAACTGTATGAGATTTCCAATGGCTTCACTCGAAGGGATTGGGAGGTGTAGGATTTTGAGTTGAGCATCACATGGAAATTTTTCCTTAGTATTTCCTCGACCCCCTTTAACAGTACGGTGTTTCCTATGACTCAAGAAAGGGAGAATGAAACTACGAACACAAAAGTCTTCACGCTTCATGTTCCTCAAATGAATACCAAGTCTTCAAGGTCACACCAATTTCTTCACTTTCAAGGTCTTCAGAAATCCAAAGTCTTCAGTCGAAGAACTTCATTTTTAGGGGTCGACTTTCTCTGTAAATATCAAACTCCTCATAGACTTGTAGACCTGTGTACACTCATAAACACATTAGTCCCTTAACCTATAAGTCTTCAATACACCAAAATCACTAAGGGGCACTAGATGCACTTACAGAACTACCAGCCAGTTAACATCATGCTGATCAACATTCATGCATAGCACAAATTCATATGATGCACAGTCAAAAAGATATGCTATTTTCAAAATGCCCACACAATGTCGAGTGTGCGAAAAACAAAGAAAACGAGGGATGAAGTTTTGGCAAGTGTAGGACGTGGTGTGCGTAGATGACAATTGGGACCCACATGTCAATAAAGGCAGAGGCAAAAATTTTGGAGATATTTTCTCTGCACAGGTGGAATCGAACCCGGGCGGAACAGCTGTTGGGTAGTGTCACTCGGCCACTGGGCTAGTTCAGTTGTTTCGTTACTAATAAGGCACTTTCTCAGGTTGTCGGATCTCTTCCTGCGCCTTTGTGCGCTCGCCGCGACGCCGCTGTCTGCCATTGTAAACATGTTGAACAAACGAGAGGAATCTGGAGAGGACTGTACGTGGAGAGGTGGACAGTCGGGACCCACCAGATCTCTGGCCATACGCAAGCAAGTGCCTCATCGAAAAAATACTTCCTCCTAATGCTATACTGACGTTGGGGCCCACGGGTTTGTCAACATAGTTACATTTTTTTAGGTGCTTCAACATAGTTACTATAGGAGATAAATTCACAACGAAGCCGGGGAACTGGAAGGTATCATTTATTATCACCGGGGCAGCAAGTATCAGGTGGGTTTTGGGCTGCCCCGTCTAGGCTTTCTTTTTTAACATGCGCAGCCCACGACCTCGGATGGGAGGTCTATAAGGCTGTTTGTATTTTCTTGAGGGCTACCATGTATCGACCGGCCTATGGACCTCCCATCCGAGGTTTTATTTTTCCTGAAACATCGGCAGCCCAATTTATGTATTTTTTTTGAAGAAAACGCAGAGGTCTGTTCTATTTTTCCATCTAAGAATAGGAACGCCTGGTCAAACTTATGTTTTCCTACTAACTATATTATATATATTTAAATTATTTTATATGTTATTATATATTATTGTTATTGTCATCATATATTTAACAGATACTTACATATGTAAGAAAAAAATATGCCACATCTTGTTAACTTATAAATATAATTTCTTAACAATAAAATCCTGGATTTTTTTGGCAACGAAAATCCTGGTGATTGTGTACAAAAGCTTGGTAAGATTTAAGGACCAATGTAATAATAAATCACTTATTATTTAAATATATATATATATATAACAAAATGCTCAGCCCCTGTTTATTTCTTGATAACATTGCTGCGCCCACCCCAACATTATATTTAGAATCAACCCAGCAAAATCGTGTATTTTGAGAAAGTGCAAATGGCCTATAATTTTTTAGGAAAACATAAATGGGCCGCATGGACGCTACATTATTTGTTCACCCAGCCCAGCTAATGGAATGTAATTCAAAAGAAAAAGAGATCAAATGGACTGTAAATTCTACCCCGCAAAAAAGACTGTAAATTCTGAAAAAAATGGGTTGAATACGTGCCACATTTTTGGAGGCTGAAATGTCGGCCAATAGGCCGAAGCCAATGCAAGTCATTGTCAACTTAGTCAACAAATGATTCTGACATCGTTAGCCGTTGGATTTACATCCAACGACCGGCATCCATATTCAATCTCTCGTCTTCTTCCTCCAGCGCCGCCGGGACCACCTGCTCCCACCTCCTGCTGCTAGCAGCTCTGCTTAGCACGCTTCGCTGTGAAGCGCTACTCCACCGTTGGCCCGGCCACCCCTCCACCCCTCCACACCTCCTGTTCTTCTCCATCGACTGCCGAACCACACCGCACCAGAACCAGTTAACCCTCGTACACCTCTCCGTTTGCGACTCTACTCCCGCGTCTTCCCATCTCCGGCTCGTTGCTGTCCGGGGCCTTGCCGTCATCCACCACCTTGGATGCGCTCGGCGCGGAGTGGTCAACGTGGTCAACGAACGACACCATCGGAAGTAGACTGTGCGTGGAGAGGCTGGCAGCTGGGTCCACGGCCGCACGCAAGGAAATGCCTCCTTATTACGTGCAAAATAATGATTCCTCCACCTGACAGCTGGGACCCACCGGAAGGGCCTCTATATTTCATGAAAAAAACGTTCCCACCACTGACAGGTCGGACCCACCAGCTATATCTTCGCACGCAAGGAAGTGCCTCCTTATTACGCACAAAAAAATGAATACTCCCCCTGCTAGTTGGGACCCACCTTGGTGGGAGGCTGACTTGTGGGCCTACTAAGTTGACGGGGATGGAGTGCTTTGTCAACTTAGTCAATATGAACGATTCTAGCTCCAGTGACCGTACGATGTCCATCCAACGGCCATAGTGCTTCTTCAACCTCTGGTCTTGTTGCTCCAGCCGCCCAAAGCAGCGTCGGTCGTGCCGCATGCTCCTGCCTCCCGTGGCCGGCTGTGCTACCACGGAGGCCTCACCGCCCCCTACTATTCCCACCGCTAGCCAGGCCATCCCTCTACTCACCCACACCCCCTGTTATTCTGCGGCGATGGCAGCCTCACACCGCAGCGAACCAGTGAACCCTCGTACTCCTCTACGCGTGGGCATCCTCTGCCGCGCCTTCCCCGGCTCCGCGTCGTCCCCTTCCTAGGCCTCGCCGTCGTCCACCGCCCTGGTGCTCTCGGCGCGGCGTCGTCAACGTGGTCAAGGAACGGCTTCCATCGGACGTCGACTGTACGTGGAGAGGCTGACAGCTGGGTCCACGGCCGCAGCAAGGAAGTGCCCCCTTATTACGCGCAAAATAATTATTCCTCCACCTGACAGCGGGGACCCACCGGATGGGCCATCGTATTTCGTGAAAAAAAGTTTCCCCCTGACTGCTGGGACCCACCAGCTACATCTTCGCGCGCAAGGAAGTGCGTCCGGGCAAAAAAAACACGATTCGCCCCCCTGACTGCTGGGACCCACCAGCTACATCTTCGCAGGCAAGGAAGTGCCTGACAGTTGGGACCCACCTGGTCGAAGCGTACGTAGCGTTGTCGTTCTGGTCGCGAACGTGTACGTACATACTGGTCGATGTAGAGGCGCGCACGTGTCGTAGTAGAGGCGCGCACGTAGCATGTACACGTACGTACAGCGGCCAGTGTGCAAGAAAGAAAATACGACCACATACGTACATACGGGCAGGGTCTCGAATGCCTACTCGCGCATACGTACGGCCAGGGCTCGTGTACATGGCTGGGTCGGAACGGAGAAACAACGTCGTCGTCGTGCTCATGGGGAGCCAACCGGCTGGGTCGGAACGGAATGCGTCGTCGTGTTCACCGGGAGGGCTTGGACGGAACAGCCGATGGAAACGAGGCCTGGCGTACCGCAGAATGGAGGAAACGGCCTTGTGTTCGACCGGCCACATTCGAAACGGGATCTTGTTCATCGGGAGGGGTCTGGCGTACCTCAAAACGGAGGAAACAGACCTCCTACGGTCGAAACGGGGGTCCTGTTGATCGGGAAGGGTGTGGCGTACCGCAAAACGGAAGAAACGGACTTGTGTTGGAGCACTACGGTCGAAAGGGGGGTCCTGTTCATCGGGAGGGGTGTGGCGTACCGCAAAACGGGACTCCACGGGATACTGTTCATCTCTACCATCGACCCCCTCCAGCCTCCACGGGCTACTGTTCATCCACCGTCGACCTCCTCCAGCCTCCACCTGCGAATGCTCATCCACGGGCTCCTGTTCATCCAGCCTCCACCGCGGCTACTCCACCGGCTCCTATTCAACCAGCCCTCTCCACGGGCTCCTGTTCAACCACCCCTCCACGGGCTACTGTTCATCCTGCCCTCCACCGCCTACTGTTCATCCTGCCCTCCACGGGGTGGTCCTGTTCATCCAGTCCTCCACGGGGTCCTGTTCATCCAACCCCAACTGGCTCGATCGATCGGGGTACTGTTCATCCAGAGGCAACACCACAGGGTCCTGTTCATCCACCCCCACCGGGAACTGTTCATCCAACCCCCCATCCCCCGCAACGCTCACTGTTCATCCAGAGGCAACATCGATCGGCTTCAGTTAGCAGCAGTAGCGAAGGAATCGCTCGATCGGGTTCAGTTAACAGCCATCGATCGATCGCTCGGGTTCAGTAACGCGTAGCCTGCAGTGCAATCGCTCGGGTTCAGTTAGAGCCCAACGCCTCGCTCGGGTTCAGTTAGAGCCCAACGCCTCGCACACACGCGCGTACGTACGAGAGAAACGCGCATCGCTCGGCCCCCAACCACCCACCGTAACCGGGGACTCCCCGATATTTTCCGTGCCCTCGCTTCTACCACGGTTTTTTCCATCATGGACGGCCCAAAGAATGTCATGCAGCTGCGTCTCCTGCCCGCCCAGGACGAAAAGCCCATTTTCTGTCATGATTTTTTGTCATAGAAGTAGGACCCCACCACATTTATGATGATACCGGATTTTGTCACAGTTATCATCATAGAAGTGTCATAAGTATGACAAAAAAGATTTTTGTTTGGCCCAAAATGTCACGGATGTGTCTTTTTTTGTAGTGTGTTACTATCTACAAAGCTAGAATTGTCGAAAAAGGTTTTGACAAAAGTTCAAGGTGTTGACTACGATGAGATTTTCTCACTCGTAGCGATGCTTAAGTCTGTCCGAATCATGTTAGTAAATTGCCACATTTTATGAAATCTGGCAAATGGATGTCAAAGCCACATTCCTTAATGGATTTCTTAAAGAAGAGTTGTATATGATGCAACCAGAAGGTTTTGTCGATCCTAAAGGTGCTAACAAAATGTGCAAGCTCTAGCGATCCATCTATGGACTGGTGCAAATATCTCGGAGCTGGAATATACGCTTTGATGAGTTGATCAAAGCATATGGTTTTATACAGACTTGCATTGAAGCCTATATTTACAAGAAAGTGAGTGGGAGCACTACAGCATTTCTGATAAGTATATGTGAATGACATATTGTTGATCGAAAATAATGTAGAATTTTCTGGAAAGCATAAAGGAGTGTTTGAAAAGAGTTTTTCAAAGAAAGACCTCGATGAAGGTGCTTACACATTGAGCATCAAGATCTATAGAGATAGATCAAGACACTTGATAAGTTTTTTCAATGAGTACATACCTTGACAAGATTTTGAAGTAGTTCAAAATGGAACATTCAAAGAAGGAGTTCTTGCCTGTGTTGCAAGGTGTGAAGTTGAGTAATTAAAGACTCAAAACCCGACAACGGCAGAAAATAGAAAAGAATGAAAAGTCATTCCCTATGCCTCAGTCATAGGTTCTATAAAGTATGCTATGTTGTGTACCAGTCCTATTGTATACCTTAGCATGATTCTTGCAAGGGAGTACAATAGTGATCTACCAGTAGATCACTGAACAGCGGTCAAAATTATCCTTAGAGGACTAAGGAAATATTTCTCGGTTATGGAGGTGATAAAAGAGTTCGTCGTAAAGAGTTACGTCGATGCAAGATTTTTACATCAATCTAGATGACTCTAAAGTCTCGATCTGGATACATATTGAAAGTGGGAGCAATTAGCTAGAGTAGCTCCGTGCAGAGTATTGTAGACATGGAAATTTGCGAAATACATACGGATCTGAATGTTGCAGACCCGTAGACTAAACTTCTCTCACAAGCAAAACATGATCACTCTTTGGGTTTTAATCACATAACGATGTGAACTAGATTATTGACTCTAGCAAACCTTTTGGGTGTTAGTCACATGGAGATGTGAACTAATCACATAAAGATGTGAACTATTGGTGTTAAATCACATGACAATGTGAACTAGATTATTGACTCTAGTGCAAGTGGGTGACTGAAGGAAATATGCCCTAGAGGCAATAATAAAGTTATTATTTATTTCCTTATTTCATGATAAATGTTTATTATTCATGCTAAAATTGTATTAACCGGAAACATAATACATGTGTGAATACATAGACAAACATAGTGTCACTAGTATGCCTCTACTTGACTAGCTCGTTAATCAAAGATGGTTGAGTTTTCTAGCCATAGACATGAGTTGTCATTTGATTAACGGGATCACATCATTAGTATGTTGCTATTGCTTTCTTCATGACTTATACATGTTCCTATGACTATGAGATTATGCAACCCGAATACCGGAGGAACACTTTGTGTGCTACCAATGGTCACAACGTAACTGGGTGATTATAAAGGTGCTCTACAGGTGTCTCAGAAGCTACTTATTGAGTTGGCATAGATCGAGATTAGGATTTGTCACTCCGATCGTCGGTGAGGTCACTACTACAAAAACAGCTATAGCCAATATGGACACTAATGACGCACTATGCATGTGGTGCGCCATTACTAAATAGTAATGGCGCACCAAGTGTTGGTGCGCCATTAGTGTGCAAATACTAATGACGCACCACATCCACGGTGCGCCATTAGTATTTTTTTATTTTTTCAAAACTAGTAATGGCGCACCAGAGGATAGTGCGCCATTACTAGTTAAACTAGTAATGGCACACCACTCCAACGATGCGCCATTAGTAAATATGTTTCAATTTTTTTTAAACTACTAATGGCGCACCGTGGGTGTGGTGCGCCACTACTAGTTGAACTAGTAATGGCGCACCACTCCCACGGTGCGCCATTAGTAGTTTGGCCCAAACATTCCCCCGAATGCACCCCCCGGACCGCCTTTTCAGTTAAAAAAAATAAAAGAAAATGATAGAAATGTCAAAAATAAAAGGAAATAAGATTCCCATGCGATATGTGGTCTAGTTGTTAGCAAAATTTACAAACATGAATTTTCGACTTTTTTGCAAAATCTCTCAAGAATTTATAAAATGGGCATAACTTTTGCATACGAACTCGGATGAAAAAGTTTTTTATATGAAAAATCATCTACTCGAAAAGTTACATTCAAATTTAACCGGGTAGAACCCCGTTAAACATTTTCAAAATCCTCAAAAACCTAACAGAAAAAAAGATACGGGGCTTTTAAGATCTGGAGAGGCAAAAAAATTCAAAAAAATTCAAACTAACTAATGGCGCACCTGCCCATGGTGCGCCATTACTATCTTCCCGCCTTCAAAATACAAAATAAATAAATAAATAAAAAAAGTTAGTAATGGCGCACCTGCCCACGGTGCGCCATTACTATGCCGTATATATGGCTGGGCGTGGTCCTCTCCTCCTTACCTCTTCATTCTTCTCCTCCACTCCACCTCTCCTCCACTCCATCACCTCCTCTCCTCCACTCCATCTCCCCTTCTCCCCTCCACCATACTACCCTCCTCCTCTCCGGCGACCTCCTCCTCCTCCTCTCCAGTGACCTCCTCCTCCCTTCTCTCCTCCCCTCCCCTCACGGTTTCTCCTCCCTCCTCTCCGGTGATCTCCTCCTCCCTCCTCTCCGGTGAGCTCCTCCTCCCTCCTCTCCTCCCCTACCCTCACGGTTTCTCCTTCCTCCTCTCCGGTGCTCCGGTGAACTCCTCTCCGGCGACCTCCTCCTCCTCTCTGGCGATGTAGGCGAGCGCCTCTTCGGTGACCTCCTCCTCCTCCTCTCTGGTGACCTCGGCCCTCCTCTCCGGCGAACTCCTCTTCGGCAAAAGAACACGGCAAAAGAACGTACAAGATCCAAAAACGAAACAAAATTTGAAAAAAATTAGTGAAAAAAACAAGCAAAATAAACGAGCAAAAAATCGCAATTCAGATCCAAAATCAAAATTCAAAATTAGCAATGGCGCACGGTGGGGGTTAGACGGTGCGCCACTACTATTTTCCCGCCTTCAAAATTCAAAAATACTAATGGCGCACCGCGGCCTATACTAGTGGCGCACCAGTGGCCTATACTAATGGCGCACCGTGGCCTATACTAATGGCGCACAAGTGGTGCGCCATTAGTATTTAATACTAGTGGCGTGGTACTAGTGGCGCACCAGTAGTGCGACATTAGTACGCAAAACTGGTGCGCCACTAGTAGGCCTTTTCCTAGTAGTGGGTATCTCTGGGCCCTCTCGGTAATGCACATCATAATAAGCCTTGCAAGCAATGCAATTAATGAGTTAGTTGCGGGATGATGAATTACGGAACGAGTAAAGAGACTTGCCGGTAACGATATTGAACTAGGTATTGAGATGCCGACGATCAAATCTCGGGCAAGTAACGTACCGATGACAAAGGGAACAACGTATGTTGTTATGCGGTTTGACCGATAAAGATCTTCGTAGAATATGTGGGAACCAATATGAGCATCTAGGTTCCGCTATTGGTTATTCACCGGAGACGTGTCTCGGTCATGTCTACATAGTTCTCGAACCCGTAGGGTCCGCACGCTTAAAGTTCTGTGACGATCGGTATTATGAGTTTATGTGATTTTATGTACCGAAGGTAGTTCGGAGTCGCGGATGAGACCGGGAACATGACGAGGAGTCTCGAAATGGTCGAGACGTAAAGATCGATATATTGGACGACTATATTCGGACATCGGAAAGGTTCCGAGTGATTCGGGTATTTTTCGAAGTACCGGGGAGTTACGGGAATACGGGGAAGAAGTATTGGGCCTCATGGGCCAAGTGGTGGAAGAGAGGAGGCAGAGCGCGCGGCCCCCTAGCCCAAACCGAATTCGACTAGGGGGCCGGCCCCCTTTCCTCTTTTCCTCCCTCTCCTTCCTCCTCCTGGCGCGCCCTACAGGGGTCGGCCGGCCTCCTCCCTTGCTCCTTTATATACGGGGGCAGGGGGGCACCCTAGAACACACAATTTCATCATTAATCTCTCCCAGCCGTGTGTGGTGCCCCCCTCCACCACAATCCACCTTGGTCATATCGTAGCGGTGCTTAGGCGAAGTCCTGTGTCGGTAGCTTCATCAACATCGTCACCACGCCGTTGTGCTGACGAAACTCTCCTTTGAGTTCTACTGGATCGTGAGTTCACGGGACGTCACCGAGCTGAACGTGTGCTGAACGCGGAGGTGCCGTACGTTCGGTACTGAGGATCGGTCGATCGTGAAGACGTATGACTACATCAACCGCGCTGTCATAACGCTTCCGCTTAACGGTCTACGAGGGTATGTGGACGACACTCTCCCCTCTCGTTGCTATGCATCACCATGATCTTGCGTGTGCGTAGAATTTTTTTGAAATTACTACGTTCCCCAACAAAGTGTTCCTCCGGTATCCGGAAGTTTCATAATCTCATAGTCATAGTAACATGTATAAGTCATGAAGAAAGCAATAGCAACATACTAAACGATCAAATGCTAAGCTAACGGAGGGTCAAGTCAATTACATCATTCTCTAATGATGTGATCCCGTTAATCAAATGCCAACTCATGTCTATGACTAGGAAACTTAACCATCTTTGATTCAACGAACTAGTCAAGTAGAGGCATACTAGTGACGCTCTGTTTGTCTATGTATTCACACATGTACTAAGTTTTCGGTTAATACAATTCTAGCATGAATAATAAACTTTATTATTGCCTCTAAGGCATATTTTTTCAGATACATGCTTTACATTTCTTGAAACCAAGTCCAGGCTAATTCAACATTTAACCAGAGATCATATAGTATTTATGATGGCTTGGGAGACAAAGATAATATATATGGTTGGCTTGCTCCCTCAGTTAATATAGCACAGAACTCAAACACTGAAAGTTTTGTAAGAAAAAAAAAGTTACAAATGCCATATACGTTTCCTGCGCTTGACACATACAATATATACACACCAGCATAGCTGGTGGGCTGGCTCTAAGCCCAAGAGCCTAACTCCACACAATATATCTCGACACATGGATAACGGATCAAGTTTACATGTGGGAAGTAATAATTTAATACGAGCTAATTAAGTAGCTCATACAGATTGAAGGTGTTGCAAATTACTTTGGGTTGACGCTGATACGAACCGACGGAAATTCGGTGAAGTCATGTATCTTGCTACAAGGGCAGCGATGGTGAGGAGTTCGCCGGGATTCCCTGCCGCACCCGTGGCCGATGTAGCACAACATCTCCATCCACACCTGCCAGATCATCTCTAGCGTGTCACTAACAGGCGAGGCTCGTCGGCCGATGAGGAACGCACTGAGCTTACGGGCCAGTTCTTTTGTAGCTTTTTTCAGCTTCTGGTCAAATTAAGCTAAAAGCTCAAAAGAACTCGAACTGAGGTGTTGGGCTTAGCTTATTTCCACGGCCTCCTCCTTCACAATGAAAATAAGCTGGGGGTAGACCAGCTCCGCGCAGAAGCCACTTACAAACGAAGCGGTATACGTCATTGCCCTTGAAGTTGGCGCAAATTACTGCCAGATTGCCACCGCGCGACCTGCCAGTCTGCCATAGACGAGGAGGAGAGCTCTCCCGATAGGGTTTCCGCCGCCGCCGCCACTCGAGCCGCCTGCAGCGGTCATCCGCGCCGGAGGTTCTGCCGCCGCACGTCCTCCCCCAGTTCCTCCGTCGCCGCTGCCATCGATGGGGGTAGGCGTCCCGCCGCCTCATGTCCTCCTCCAGTCCTTCCGCCACCGCTGCCATCGACGGGGATGGGCGTCCTGCCGCCTCAGGTCCTCCGGCGCCCCCGCCATTCGTGCACCCCCACCGTTCGTCCGCTGGCCGCCGAATGCCGAGGCCGCGTCGCGGCTGGCCGGGAGCCCGAGCCCATGCAGGAGTATCCCGTTCGATCCACCGGCGCGCGGACGCCGGGGAGCTTACTGGAGGTGGAAGAAGAAACAGGGTACATCGTGTATACCACTTGCATCATCTCGTGCAAGAGGACCCACCATGTGTGCTTGATGGTGGCTCGACTCAGTCTGGCCCAAAAAAAACGGTCGATTTGAGCATTCGTGTGGATGCATGCTTAGAGGTGCTTTGAGGTCCGTATGAGCCAATTTTTCAATGCGACGCAGGCAACCAAAGAGCCTAAAAAGATCGTGCGCGCGTGGCTGGACCTAATGCAGGCTACCAAATGCGTCCTAACAGAATTATAGTGCCTGCTAGAATTAGGGAGAACTAACTAATGAGGGCAAATTAAAAAGTGTCTTGTGTCCATCCACCAAATAAGAAAGTAAGAGTGTGTCAGAGAGGATGCTTTTTTAGACAGTGCATGAGCCTATATTTCATTATTACTTACTCTGTTCCTAAATATAAATATAAGTCTTTTTAGGCCCTGTACAATGCAAGGCATTTAGGGAAGATGCTTGGAGAAATAAATCAGTGTTTTCTTAAGCACCAATGCTTATTTGTAAAGTATGGATACTTAATTAGGCGTCTTTTCTGTTAAAATAGGCACTCATGCTTAAAAAATCCGATTTATTTTTCTAAACACCTCTCTAAGCACCTAGCATTAGCATTGTACAAGGCCTTAGTGATTATAATATGGACTACATACAGAGCAAAGTGAGTGAATTTACACTTTAAACTATGTCTATATACATCCGTATGTAGTTTATATTAAAATATCTAAATAGACTTATATTTAGGACTGGAGGGAGTACAATCCAAATGCGTTACTCATGCATGTTTTTGTATACAACGAAAAGAAAAGAAAGAACCCACAGCTGGATATTCAACGCGACAGAGTATCATTAGATGCCATGGCGTTTGACTTTTAGCATTAGAATGTTCCATAGGGAAAGAATCAAAGAATTAGGTAGGGGGGTTCTCGAGTTTGTGCTTAAGGATGTATATATTAGCTGGGTTTTCATATTTTGCATTTACATATATATTAGCGAAAAAGGTTTCGCCCCGCTTTATATATAAAGCAACAACCATAAAAAAGCCGATACAAACACACGCCACACCAACACACGCACACAATCAAGGCTGGATACATAGACGTTGAGCGCAGCTACACCACCCCTATCACTACAAGAGCTACCAGGGTCCTCAACTGTGAACACCACCGAGAAGAGAAGAAGACGCATACGACGAACCGTGAGATCCAAAGCGGCGCCTTCAGGAAGATCACGGCACCAGAGTGCCGGCACCGCCCGATCCATGGATCAGGGTTTCCCCAGAAGCAACACGACGGGCAGTGATGACCGTGGAGACGCCTTCAAGAAGGGAATGAAATCGCCACCGCCGGCCCGCCCAAAGCCAGAACAGGTTTTCACCCCGGCCAATACTCACTGCCCGTGGCAAGGTACGAACGCCGCACCACCGCCACCGATCGACACACCCCGGCCACCACGCCGCCCATATGGCCATGGCCATCGGGCAACACCTGAGCCACGGGCTCTGCCCACGAGCACCACGCTCCTACCTCCGGAGCCGCCGCTCCGGAATACAAGACCACCCAATCCCCTTCAAACAGAGCCACCGACACCGTAGCCGGAAAAGTGACGACCTTTTGGTAAGAACGGGGCCCAGCCGGCCGGAGCAGGGCAGGGGGAAATCATCGGTGGCTGCCGGCCACGCCACAGCCACCACACCATTTCTCAAACCGGGGCCAGGTCTCCGTCGCCACCCCCGACAACAGCAAGACCTGGAGGCACCCCTGCCAACTCCCCGGAGTGCCCTGCCACCATGGCCAGCTACAGACAAGAGAAGTCGAGCCGCCGTGCTCCACCCGCCGAGCACGCCTCCATCCGTAGCTCCGAGCACCCCAAGAATCAGGGGAAGGAGGGTCAAACCGCCGCTACTGCGCCACTACCTGAACCAGACGGAGTGACCCCGATCGGTGCAGCCGCCCGCAGCCCGCACCGTGTCGAGGCCAGATCTACCAGAGCCGCCGTCCCTGACCTCTAGCACGCCCACAACCCCCCACCTCCACCAGCCAAGAAGGCCATGGCAGAGGTGGCCGCCCGCTGGTCACGCCGCCCTCGACCCGCGCCGCCGCAGGAGCAGATCCGTTCGCTCCTGCCGCATCAGACCCCGTGCGTGCCCTACCACCATACAGCCCACCGCGCCCACAGCAGATCCCCGTGCCATCGCCCACAGAGCCGCCGTCGCGCCACCACGTCCCGCGTTCCCAGGTGCCTCGGCTCAACAGCACCAGCCCACGCCAGCCCTTAACTCACGAGGGGGTGAGAAGCCCCCCCCCCCCCCCCCCGCCACCGCCGTCCGGGCTTCGCCCGGGCATGGCCTCTGGCAGCCACGGGAGGAGGAGTGTGAGAGGGGACGTGGTGAGGCGGCTGGCGGCTAGGGTTTCTCCCCAGCCGCCCGCGGGAGGGCCAGAGGAGGAGGAAGGGTCGGGAGTTGAATGATAGAGAATCCCCTCCCTAGGAATCTGTCAGGGACAGCAGGGGCAGCATCTACATATATATTTGAGCAAATAAACTTAACAACTACTATTAGAGGGGGGGGGGGGGGGGGGGACAAATCGCAAATCGAAAGAACGGTCTTGGACAATGTGGCCAAGCGGGAAAACTTCATGGCAAAGAAAATTCTACGCCTCGCTGAAGATACGGAAGTCTCTTCATTTTCATTACTATTTCTGGGTACTTATATGATTAATCTTCCATGCACTGAGACTACCTATGTGAAGTCGTTGATCAGTAGTTTTGAAGTGTATCCGGGCGACTTTTGTGTTCTTCCTTTTTTAACAACGCGACTAGGTCGATTACATATATACCTCAGGATAAAAAACTGCTAGGGTATACATGTTTAAAAAGGAAATGGGTAATGTTATATTGGCTTAATTATCTCCTGCAGAAACACACTGAAAGCGTACACGCATTATGTGAGATCTAGCCATGTAGAGACAGAGCAACTTACAGGAAAACCGGAGAAGTGGTCGATTATATTTCAGTTGGGGAGAAACATTGTCTCTATGGTCACGCATTAGCCACCTCGATATATTTGTGGGGATGAATGCAAGTCGTACATTGTCAAGTGACACACATATATATAGCAGGACATAAATGCATGCATGCAGAACCTGGTGCGATGCCTCCCAGAGGGTTAAGGCACTAGGAAAAGAGAAAGACTCAAGTTGATCATCTGATACCCCGCCCAGCCAGAACGCAAAAAGAAAAGGCGATTGCCTGGAAAAGAAAGTAAAGTATCCGTTTCTTGTCAGAGTATCCACACTGTAGAGGAATCTAAAATTATACTTTATGTCATTGCCACGCCACACAGGTGCTACATTTACATGCTACAACGATAACTAGCATATCAACCTGTGTCTCTGCACGGTTTTTTTTTGGAAAAGGAGGCATGCCGCCGGCCTCTACATCTGAATGATGCATGCAGCCATATTATTAAAAGTCTCAGAGCAAACAGTATTAAAAGTATTACAGCTCTCATAAGGAGCAGAATGACAAAAAGGAACTCAAAATTACAACCGGTGGAAGATATAGGACTAGAAAACTAGACTCCTATCCTGTTAAGCGACCGCCATCCAAACCGGTTGAATATAGCCCGGGCTACCATCTCCCATTGGTTGCACCCAATAACCAGCGGCTCCCTGGAGTCCATAGGAGTGAGTAAGGACCACGTACGGATCCATGCGGTAGCTCTGAAGATGACCTGCAAGAAGGTTAAAAATTGTTGTCTGTTAAAAATCATGTCGTTCATGCAGTTCCATATAGCCCACAGTAGTGCACATATTCCAATTCGAATACGGGTTGCAGTATTACGTTCCACCCCAGCTAACCACATACCAAACAACGATGCAATGCTAACTGAAGGGACAATGTTGAAGGCTATATGAACTATTCTCCACATTAATTTGGCCAGGGGGCAATCAATGAAAAGATGCTGTATTGTCTCATTATTATCACAAAAACAACATCGTGAGCTGCCTACCCAATGTCGTTTTAACAAATTATCTTTGGTGAGGATCACTTGCTTGTGAACAAACCACATAAATATTTTAATGCGCAAGGGAACCTTAACTTTCCAGATATGAATAGATCTCGGGACTGTGCCAGCGTTAATTAGATCCAAATAAAAGGATTTGACCGTGAACAATCCATTCGTAGTCAAACTCCAATGTAATGAATCAGGTTGGTCGATAATTGAACATCCATCAATCTCCGTACCAAATGTATCCATGAATTCCACCGCTCCCCAACTAGAGAACGCCTAAACTGAATATTCAAAGGGGTCGATTGTAATATTGTGCCACCATAACTCTCCTTACATTGGACAATATTATAAAGACTTGGATATTGAATGGCTAATGGCGCCTCCCCTAGCCATGTGTCCTCCCAAAATCGTGTGGCCATCCCATTACCAACAACAAATTTGGTTCTATGAAAGAATAAGTCTTTAATTCTCATAAGCCCCTTCCAGAGAGGTGAATCCGTCGGCCTCGCGGTTACTTGTGCTAGCGTTTTCGATTGTAGATATTTGTTGCATAAAATTTGTGCCCACATACCATCGTTCTCTACCGAAAGCCTAAATAGCCATTTGCTCATAAGGCATTTATTCTTGATCTTCAGGTTCTCAATACTGAGACCTCCCTGGTCCTTGGGTCGGCATAATATATCCCAGCGAGCTAAGCGATATTTCTTCTTGGCCTCATCTGACTGCCAGAAGAATCGAGATCGAAAGAAGTCTAGTCTCCTCCGTACCTCTTTGGGTACCTCAAAGAAGGATAGCAAAAACATCGGCATACTCGTCAGTACCGAGTTAATGAGTACTAGTCGTCCACCATACAACATTAACTTACCCTTCCAACAACTAAGCTTCTTTTCAATTCGATCTTCGATGCACTTGCACTCCTTGATAGAAAGCTTCCGATGGTGAATTGGTATGCCCAAATAGCTAAATGGTAGAGAACCCAACTCAGAACCGAACAATTGTCTATAATTGTCTTGCTCCTCTTTGGCCAGACCAAAGCAAAAGAGCTCGATTTTGTTGAAGTTAATTTTTAGCCCCGACAATTGCTCGAAGAGACATAAAACCAATTTCATATTCCGAGCTTTTGCAACGTCATGCTCCATGAAAAGAATAGTGTCGTCTGCGTATTGTAAAATGGATACTCCCCATCTACCAGATGAGGAACTAAGCCATCTACTAGGCCATTCTCCTTGGCCCTACCAATAAGGATGGTCAACATATCTGCCACTATATTAAATAAGAGGGGAGACATCGAATCCCTTGTCTCAAGCCTTTATTGGTCTGAAAATAGTGGCCCATATCATCGTTAACCTTAATGCCGACACTACCTTTTTGGACAAGGGAACTCACTTGGTTCCTCCAAGCCTCAGAAACGCATTTCATGCGCTTTGCTTGCTGAAGGAACGGCCATTTAACTTTATAATAATCTTTTTCGAAATCCACTTTGAAGATAACCCCATCTAGCTTCTTCGAATGTATTTCGTGAATCGTTTCATGTAGAACAACTACCCCTTCTAGGATGTGTCTACCAGGCATGAAGGCCGTCTAACTCAATTGTACCACCGAATGGGCGATCTGTGTCAACCGGTTCGTCCCCACCTTCGTGAATATCTTGAAACTCACGTTTAGGAGACATATCAGTCTGAACTGTTCGATACGAGCCGCCCCTTCTTTCTTTGGCAATAAAGTAATCGTACCAAAGTTTATATGGAATAGTTCTAGATGCCCATTAAAGAAATCGTGGAACATAGGCATAAGGTCGTATTTCGTCTACACGTGCTAGTAATTTTTTAGGGTATATAAATAGTTGATTGAAATCTATAAGAATACATAATATTCTTAATTCACCATATATTTTCTTGAGATAGCTATATAAAATAAGGCCATACCACCATATATGGCACCCTTGGCGGCCGGGGAAAATTCCGGCCTCTGCTCCACCTCTAGCACTCGGTGTCCACTTTCCCGATGGCATCCCTTTCATGGCGCCAAGAGACCGACAAGGCGCTTCACTGAACATAGTAATAATCTTGCATCATTTTTGCATCAATCATTTTTAGATGACACCCTAGAACTTTCGATAGAACTCCCTAGATAACCATCAGGGTAAGTACTTTGTTATGTTCCATCTCAAATACTTCATTCTGAACTTCCTTATATGTGATGGTGCTGTTAGGAAAACATTTTCAGCCTAGGTAAGATGAAGGATTCCATCACGCGTATGTTCATCGACTTATCCGGAGTGAATGAATTTTCTTCAAGCTGACTATATTTCTCTAGTTGACAATGCAGATATAGAAGTATAGAACGAGTGTAATGTTACAGTGATGTGAACTACATATATAGCTTTAGATAGCTACCTCTATATTTTGTGTACTCTAAGTCTAACAAGGAATGAATACTTATGCATAGCATTCTCTTTCGGAGAAAAGTGAATCACTATTTATTCCTTTTGCTTGCCGGTTGTGCAGGGTATCGGATGATCGACTTGAGCCTTGGTATTTCCTGATGCCTTAACCCCATGGGAGGTAAAGCTACCTCTATATTTTGTGTACTCTAAGTCTCTAACTAGGATTGCATACTTATGCATTGCTTTTTCTTTGGGAGAAAAAGTGAATCACTATTTTCTCCTTTTGCTTGCGGGCTGTGCAGGGTATCGGATGATCGACTTGAGCCTTGGTATTGTTAGATAATCCTGTTGCATTAGCACGTACGTAGGGTGTAGTGCATGTTTGTTTTTCTATAAAATATTTGTAGCGAGCGTGTGCACGGGGATGGACGTGTGCATGTACGTGGTCACTGATTCTTAGCTGAATAATAGGGCCATGCAGCGTGAGTCTGTTCACGTCTTGGCTTAGTAGTAGTTAGTTAGATGTGGCCGCCGTTTGTGCTTCGTGGGATGGCACGAATCCAGCGCATGCAGCGGCGTTGCAGCGCAGTTCGGGTGGCCGTGGGATGGCACGTCCGTTATACCCGTTCTCAGCTGTGTTTACGTTATTTTCTGTTGTAACAAAACGGCAATATTTTTGACCGTATAAATAAGAGATAACAAGAAACGAGGACAGTAGTTGTGCCTCGCAAAACACCAGCGTCTTTGTGTTCCTCTCTCTCGCGTGTGTACTCCGGCCTGTGATCCAACAGGTATTTCTTGATGCCTGAACCCTATGGGAGGTAAAGCTACCTCTATATTTCTGTAAGTCTTTAACAAGGAATGCATTCTTATGCATTGCTTTCTCTTTGGCAGAAAAAGTGAATCACTATTTTCTCCTTTTCCTTGCCGGCTGTGCAGGGTATGGGATGATCGACTTGAGCCTTGGTATTTCCTGATGCCTTAACCCTATGGGAGGTATCACACCAGGTTCTGCATGCATGCCGTTTATGTCATGCTATATATATATACGTGCCACTTGACTACTATGAATTACATTCATCCCTCAAATATATATATCAAGCACCTGGCTAATAATCCACACCCATACATAGCATTCCAACTAAAAACAATATATCATCAATCACTTCTCTGCTTCTCGATTCAGTCACTCCATGTAAGTTGCTGTATTTACATAGGTAGCTCTCACATAATGTATACGTTTTGAAGTGTGTTTTACTGCAGGATATAAAATAATTCAGCTAATATTACCCTTTGTTGTTAGAAAAGATGCACCTTCTTGTATCAATGTTATTTATCATGATGCATATAGAATATAGTTGTGTTGTTAAAATCTGAAGGATATAACATCAGGTTTTCGCCTGGCCACATTTTCTGACACCGTTCTTGATTCTTTCCCTATGGAAGAATGTAGTGCTAAAGGTTGAATACCCTATGCATCGTATATGTAGTTTTCAATTGTTGTTTTGCTTTCTCAAACGACATGCATGAGCGATGCAGTTGGATTGTAGTAATAATGAACCAAGCTATGCATGCATTGTATGGTGGAGGCCGGAAACTTTGTTTCCATTATAAAGAGCACCTCAGTGGTTTCTTTGCATGGACACAGCTTTTAGTTATTAGACTTAATTAGTAGTACATATATAGAGCCCCTGGAACACTCCAGTAGGAATTCAAGTTCTAATAATAGAAGTTCTCATGGCAGTGTGAATAGTACAACAAAATATATTAGATAATGTTGACACCACAGTTTTTAATAGCCGGCCTTTTCAGCAGGGTGCCGCTAAATGGTCTCATGTATAAATAACCCGCTATATCTGATTTTGAGGTCCGCCGCTATTTGGCATAGCCCGCTATTTAAAACATTGGTTGACACAAACTGAAAAAGATGACGTGGTAATAACTTTGACTTGTGCCAATTGATTAGTGTTAGAAGCGAGCAGCAGGTAGATAAATCGATGGCCGGAGGAGTAGAGGACGTCACGAATGCATGGAAGGAATGGAGTCTCCAAGCGCTGGTGCTGCTAAGCTTAACGCTCCAGGTGACGCTCCTCTCTTCTTGGCAGAGTTCCGCCGGTACATTGACTCCGGCGTGCTAAGGGCCGTGGTATGGTCAGCGTACATGCTGGCCGACACGACGGCGATCTACGTGCTTGGGCACCTGTCCGTAACCAGCAGGTCGCCCGAGCATGAGCTCATGGTGCTCTGGGGGCCGTTCCTGCTTCTGCACCTTGGCGGGCAGGACAACATCACCGCCTACGCCCTCGAGGACAAGAAGCTGTGGCTACGCCACCTGCAGACGCTCGTCGTGCAGGTGGCCGCAGCCGCATATGTTGTCTATGGGTTCTCCATCATCATCGGCGACAGCCGTTCCCTGCTCCTGCCGGCCACCGTCCTAGTGTCTTTGGTTGGTGTCGTCAAGTACGGGGAAAGAGTGTGGACACTAAGGAGCGACGGTTGTAGGCCAACTGAAGGGTATGACGATACCAACTATGATGGCCCTTCAGCAAAGTCTCTAGAGTTTCTAGAAAGCCCAGCTTTCACAGATCGCTTGGATCCAGAAGCCTTCCTGCTAAAAGCTCACCTACTATTGGATTTTGCCAAGGGTTTTTTCAGATGGGGGCCTTTATCTGATCTAGTTATGAAGACAACTCCAGCATCACGGCTGAATAATGAGCAACAGGAGGAAGTATAGAAGGTGGTCGAAATGCAGCTCTCCCTGATCCACGATCTTTTCTACACCAAGGTGGAGGTCATACACACTTGGTATGGCCTCTGCATCCGTCTACTTTCATCGCTGGCCATCGGCATCGCATTCTTGCTGTTTAACGTACTACTCTTGTGCAACAATGACCGTAAGCTCAAGGGCGGTTACAGCAGAGTAGACATGGTTGTCACCTACGTCCTCTTCGTTGGGGCCGTCGTCCTGGAGATCACGTCGCTTTTCAGGGCCATGTTCTCGAGCTGGACATTTGCTCTCCTGGTAGAATGGTGTGTGGATATGTACAGCGGACCGCACGTGATCGCCAATGAGCGTGGTCTCCGCCGGCTAGGGATTGCTGTGCGCACTTGTCTTGCCCGTGTACTTGTGTCTGTTCGCCGGCTGGTCCGTGCGGCGGATTGGAGAAGGCGGCGCAGCTGGTCACACTCCATGGGCCAGCACAACCTGATCCGGCTGTGCACTCGCAGCAGGGCCAGCCGGATCAGCCGGGTGTCGAGATGGATGGGGGTCGAGGACCGGTGGAACACGCGGGCCTACTCCTGGTCCGTCCCCGTCTCGGACTGCGTCAGGCAGCAGCTGCTGAAGAGCATCAAGCAGTTGGGCAAGGACAGCCTAGAGGAGATCTCCTAACTAGATTATTCTTCTTGTTGAGAAATGAAACATGTGATCGATTGTATGGGAGGGATGCTTCTCAGAAAGTGTCTGTCCGGGAGGAGGTGTCTCCCCAACACACCACCTTCATCATGTATATAAGTGGGTCTCCTATATTGTAATGTAATGAGTGAATCAATTAGGCTCTTTAATTGTTTGTCTCTTTGATTTTCCTCTACAACGGCACGTTATAAGTTTCTCCGTAGAGAGCAACTAGGCCATATTAGGTGGCTACGGATGGGATGACAACGGCCATGGAGCAACGAAAACCTGCAGTTCCATCCAACGCTTCATTAGTAGAAAACAGGGCTTTTTCGGGCCTGGCCAGCCCATTAGTCTCGGTTCTGCACGAACCGGGGCCCATGGGTCATTCGTCCAGGTTTGTGAGCCCAGAGGGCCGGTCGGGGCCTCGTGGGCATTGGTCACGGTTCGTCTGGACCCATTTGTCCAGGTTCTACGCACGAACCGGGACTAATGGTCTTCGCTCCTGGCCCACATACATTGTTCCCGGTTCGTGCCTAGAATCGGGACAGAAGGGGCAGCTTTAGTCCTGGTTCCAGCCACGAACCGGAACAAATGAGTTGCCTATATATACCCCATCGCCGCAGCAGAGCACTCCACACAGTGCTCTGTTTTTTCTGGCCGGCGAGGGGAGGGCATTTGGGTGCTCTAGCTTACCTCCTATGCACATGAGGTGTTCGATGAAATGCCCGAGCCACACTACTTAAGCTTTCTCCTCTCGAAGCTAGACCTCCGAGCTCCATTTTTCCCGAGATTTGTCTAGGTTTAGCGGTCCGTCACGTCCCGTCCCCGTCTTCACCGCCGTCGATCGCCCGTGCTGATCTTGTCGCCGGCACCACCGTGGTGAGCCTCTTGTTCTTATCTTCTTTCTGAAAAAAATTCTTACTTCAGATAGATACTTGTCTAATTTTCTTACTTTTATTATTCCTTGTTATTATATAGTGCGATGGTTTTGGTATCCGCCCTCGTCGGCCCTCGTCCTGTCTATGATTCGGATGTGGTATATATTATCTTTTTATAACTATTTGGTTCATTTATTGTTTATGACAATTATGCCGACCAACATGACATAAATTTTATTTATCTAGGAGGTGGTTGAACCGGAAATTCCAACCGACCCTATTGTCGAGAGGTTAAATTTAGTTGAAGAAGAAAACAATTACTTCAAGGAAAAAATAAAAAAATTGAGGAGGAGAAGATGATATTGGAGTTGCATGTTGCGGATGTCGTCGATGATCACAAGATCAAGATGGATACAATGCGGTTGAAAATTTGAAAGATTAGAAAAGATGCCATTCATACCGAGGCTTGGTATGATTATGCCGTGGATCAATTGTTACCTTGGTTGTGATTATGATCGCATTTGTTGTTGCATTAAAAGGTTTTACATAGTTTTAATGTATGGTTTAACTAGATGCTCTGGAGAGCTATATGTTGTTCAATTTGAACTATGTATGTACTTTGGTTTTAATGTGATGATGAACTACTATTAATTTGGTCACTTATCTATCCATGTGAATCTGTAATGGTTTTTGACACACATAATTATATATAATGCATGCAGATGAACCGGCAATGGATTTACGGTGACAGACACACATAATTATGTTTCTCGAAGTGGCCGAGGCAAACAAGCAAAATGGTTTTATGTGTTGTCCGTAACCCTCTTAACTTTTTAGCACATGCTATGTGGGTGAAATGATGATACCATGCCAAATTTCAACCTTTTCAGAATTCATTTGAAATGCTTTTGAATTTCAGGGTCTTATAGCTCAAAAACAATTAGTAAATGCATGAAAAATAACAAATAAAGTCCGAAAGGGTTGAAAATTGCTAGTGTGGCTTTGAATGGTGCATTTTGAACACACAAAAAGTCTGGAGTTCAAATAAGTTCAAAAAAATGAAATCCCTTTGTAACAGATGAGTTTCCGTATGAAACCCTGATAATTCGAAAGAAGATATTGTCCGTTTTGTACACGAAGTGCATCTAGTTTTTGCCGTAACCCTCTCAACTTTTTAGCACATGCTATGTGGGTGAAATGATGATACCATGCCAAATTTCAACCTTTTTCAGAGTTCATTTGAAATGTTTTTGAATTTCATGGTCTTATAGCTCAAAAAAATCAGTAAATGCATGAAAAATAACAAATGAAGTTAGAAAGGGTTGAAAATTGATGATGTGGCTTTGAATGGTGCATTTTGAACACACAAAAAGTGTGGAGTTCAAATAAGTTCAAAAAAAGTCCGTTTTGTACACGAAGTGCGTCTAGTTTTTGCCGTAACCCTCTCAGATTTTGAAATATATATTCTGTTATGATCAACTAAAACAGAACTATAATATTCTTTAGTAGCAAAAAAATCAACTAAAAAACATTCATAAAACTCTAATAGCAAAAGGAATCAACTAAAAAGCTTTTATAAACCTCTAATATTTTTTAAACTAAAATTATATAAAAATTATGGAACTAAAATTATCAAAGTATTTTCTGTTCAAAACATGAAAAGCAGAAAGAAACAAATAAACTTTAATAAATAAGTAGAAACAAAATAAATTAAATTAAAATTTAATAAAATAAATAAGTAGAAACAAAATAAAATAAAATAAACTTTAATAAAATAAATAAGTGGAAACAAAATAAACTTTAATAAAGTAAAATAAATAAACTTTAATAAAATAAATAAAAAAAGTGCCACATACTGGGCCACCACGTCCTGAATACGACCTGAAACCCAACCATGGGCCAGGATTCAGACCCGCAGGAGGCCCAATAGGCCACAGGCACATAGTGACAGATTAGGCCCAAAAGCCCGCAGTTGAGAGGAGCTCGAGAGGGTGGGCGCAGCAGCGCTTATAAACCACTCTCGAGCCCTCTCAACTAGCGAGGTGGGACTAAAATTTTGGCCGCGACGTGGGCAACAAGAGGCCTTTGGTCCCGGTTGGCGCCACGGTACCAATGCACCCCGGTTGGTGCCATCAACCGGGAACAACACTAGTAGAAAAAGGGTCAAATGTGAAGCACATTAGTGCCGGTTTGCTTTTGAGCCGGCACTAATGTGTCCATTAGTGCCGGTTCCAACGGCTAGGCGGGCAGAGATCATTAGTACCGGTTCGTGAGCAACCTTTAGTACCGGTTCGTGTCACGAACCAGTACTAATGAGGCTGCGTCAGGCTGTGGTCAGGTTGGGGCCCCACGGGCACCTTTAGTACCGGTTCGTGCCATGAACCGGTACTATAGTTTCTTAGTAAGCTGTTTTTAGTCCCACCTCGCGAAGAGAGAGGCACTAGGAGCGGTTTATAAGCTCTGAGTGCAGAGACGATGAAGGAGAGGCGCAATGCTCATCTGCACGTTGCCTAGCTTTAAGCCTTGAGGAATAGTGTAGACTGCACGGAGCTATGTGCAGTCCAGTTTGCACTATTCCGAAAGGCTTGAAGCTAATTAACGAGCATTGTGCCTCTTTTTATCTTTAATAACTTATTACAACTCCGGACTTCTTGTGTTACGGCAAAAACTGGACGCACTTCGTGTACAAACTGGACAATCTCTTTCGAAGTATCAGGGTTTCTGACGAGAACTCATCTGTTACATGGGCACTTCATTTTTTTAAACTTATTACAACTCCAGACTTTTTTGCGTTCCGTACACACCATTCAAAGCGACGTCATCAATTTCCAACACGTTCTCACATCATTTGCTGTTTTTCAGTCATTTGAACTCCAGCCTATTTTTGCATTCAGTATGCATCATTCAAAGCGACGTCATCAATTTCCAACATGTTCTGACATCATTTGCTGTTTTTCAGTCATTTACCGATTTGTTTAGAGAGCTAAATGACGGTGAAATTGAAAATCACTACAAAATGAACTCTGAAAATGTTGGAACTTGGCATGGTATCATCGTTTCTCCCTCATAGCATGTGCAAAAGAGTAGACAGGGTCACGGCGAAAACGGGACGCACCTCGTGTACAAACTGGACAATCTCTTTCGGAGTATCAGGGTTTCGGACGAGAACTCATCTGTTACACGGGCACTTCAATGTTTTTTAAACTTATTTGAACTCCAACCTATTTTTGCGTTCAGTATGCATCATTCAAAGCGACGTCATCAATTTTCAACACGTTCTGACATCATTTGCTGTTTTTCAGTCATTTACCGATTTGTTTAGGGAGCTAAATGACGGTGAAATTGAAAATCACTACAAAATGAACTCTGAACATGTTGGAACTTGGCATGGTATCATCATTTCGCCCGCATAGCATGTGCAAAAGAGTAGAGAGGGTCACGGCGAAAACTGGACGCACCTCGTGTACAAACTGGACAATCTCTTTCGGAGTATCAGGATTTCGGACGAGAACTCATCTGTTACACGGGCACTTCAATGTTTTTTAAACTTATTTGAACTCCAGCCTATTTTTGCGTTCAGTATGCATCATTCAAAGCGACGTCATCAATTTCCAACACGTTCTGACATCATTTGCTGTTTTTCAGTCATTTACCGATTTGTTTAAAGAGCTAAATGACGGTGAAATTGAAGATCACTACAAAATGAACTCTGAACATGTTGGAACTTGGCATGGTATCATCATTTCGCCCGCACAGCATGTGCAAAAGAGTAGAGATGGTCACGGCGAAAACTGGACGCACCTCGTGTACAAACTGGACAATCTCTTTCGGAGTATCAGGGTTTCGGACGAGAACTCATCTGTTACACGGGCACTTCAATGTTTTTTAACGTTATTTGAACTCCAGCCTATTTTTGCGTTCAGTATGCATCATTCAAAGCGACGTCATCAATTTCCAACACGTTCTGACATCATTTGCTGTTTTTCAGTCATTTACCGATTTGTTTAGAGAGCTAAATGACGGTGAAATTGAAAATCACTACAAAATGAACTCTGAAAATGTTGGAACTTGGCATGGTATCATCATTTCGCCCTCATAGCATGTGCAAAAGAGTAGACTGGGTCACGGTGAAAACAGGACGCACCTCGTGTACAAACTAGACAATCTCTTTCGGAGTATCAGGGTTTCGGACGAGAACTCATCTGTTACACGGGCACTTCAATGTTTTTTAAACTTATTTGAACTCCAACCTATTTTTGCGTTCAGTATGCATCACTCAAAGCGACGTCATCAATTTCCAACACGTTCTGACATCATTTGCTGTTTTTCAGTCATTTACCGATTTGTTTAGGGAGCTAAATGACGGTGAAATTGAAAATCACTACAAAATGAACTCTGAACATGTTGGAACTTGGCATGGTATCATCATTTCGCCCGCATAGCATGTGCAAAAGAGTAGAGAGGGTCACGGCGAAAACTGGACGCACCTCGTGTACAAACTGGACAATCTCTTTCGGAGTATCAGGGTTTCGGACGAGAACTCATCTGTTACACGGGCACTTCAATGTTTTTTAAACTTATTTGAACTCCAGCGTATTTTTGCGTTCAGTATGCATCATTCAAAGCGACGTCATCAATTTTCAACACGTTCTGACATCATTTCCTGTTTTTCAGTCATTTACCGATTTGTTTAGGGAGCTAAATGACGGTGAAATTGAAAATCACTACAAAATGAACTCTGAACATGTTGGAACTTGGCATGGTATCATCATTTCGCCCGCATAGCATGTGCAAAATAGTAGAGAGGGTCACTGCGAAAACTGGACGCACCTCGTGTACAAACTGGACAATCTCTTTCGGAGTATCAGGGTTTCGGACGAGAACTCATCTGTTACACGGGCACTTCAATGTTTTTTAAACTTATTTGAACTCCAGCCTATTTTTGCGTTCAGTATGCATCATTCAAACCGACGTCATCAATTTCCAACACGTTCTGACATCATTTGCTGTTTTTCAGTCATTTACCGATTTGTTTAGAGAGCTAAATGACGGTGAAATTGAAGATCACTACAAAATGAACTCTCAACATGTTGGAACTTGGCATGGTATCATCATTTCGCCCGCATAGCATGTGCAACAGAGTAGATAGGGTCACGGCGAAAACTGGACGCACCTCGTGTACAAACTGGACAATCTCTTTCGGAGTATCAGGGTTTCGGACGAGAACTCATCTGTTACACGGGCACTTCAATGTTTTTTAAACTTATTTGAACTCCAGCCTATTTTTGCGTTCAGTATGCATCATTCAAAGCGACGTCATCAATTTCCAACACGTTCTGACATCATTTGCTGTTTTTCAGTCATTTACCGATTTGTTTAGGGAGCTAAATGACGGTGAAATTGAAAATCACTACAAAATGAACTCTGAACATGTTGGAACTTGGCATGGTATCATCATTTCGCCCGCATAGCATGTGCAAAAGAGTAGAGAGGGTCACGGCGAAAACTGGACGCACCTCGTGTACAAACTGGACAATCTCTTTCGGAGTATCAGGGTTTCGGACGAGAACTCATCTGTTACACGGGCACTTCAATGTTTTTTAAACTTATTTGAACTCCAGCGTATTTTTGCGTTCAGTATGCATCATTCAAAGCGACGTCATCAATTTTCAACACGTTCTGACATCATTTCCTGTTTTTCAGTCATTTACCGATTTGTTTAGGGAGCTAAATGACGGTGAAATTGAAAATCACTACAAAATGAACTCTGAACATGTTGGAACTTGGCATGGTATCATCATTTCGCCCGCATAGCATGTGCAAAAGAGTAGAGAGGGTCACGGCGAAAACTGGACGCACCTCGTGTACAAACTGGACAATCTCTTTCGGAGTATCAGGGTTTCGGACGAGAACTCATCTGTTACACGGGCACTTCAATGTTTTTTAAACTTATTTGAACTCCAGCCTATTTTTGCGTTCAGTATGCATCATTCAAAGCGACGTCATCAATTTCCAAAACGTTCTGACATCATTTGCTGTTTTTCAGTCATTTACCGATTTGTTTAGAGAGCTAAATGACGGTGAAATTGAAGATCACTACAAAATGAACTCTGAACATGTTGGAACTTGGCATGGTATCATCATTTCGCCCGCATAGCATGTGCAAAATAGTAGAGAGGGTCACTGCGAAAACTGGACGCACCTCGTGTACAAACTGGACAATCTCTTTCGGAGTATCAGGGTTTCGGACGAGAACTCATCTGTTACACGGGCACTTCAATGTTTTTTAAACTTATTTGAACTCCAGCCTATTTTTGCGTTCAGTATGCATCATTCAAAGCGACGTCATCAATTTCCAACACGTTCTGACATCATTTCCTGTTTTTCAGTCATTTACCGATTTGTTTAGAGAGCTAAATGACGGTGAAATTGAAAATCACTACAAAATGAACTCTCAACATGTTGGAACTTGGCATGGTATCATCATTTCGCCCGCATAGTATGTGCAACAGAGTAGATAGGGTCACGGCGAAAACTGGACGCACCTCGTGTACAAACTGGACAATCTCTTTCGGAGTATCAGGGTTTCGGACGAGAACTCATCTGTTACACGGGCACTTCAATGTTTTTTAAACTTATTTGAACTCCAGCCTATTTTTGCGTTCAGTATGCATCATTCAAAGCGACGTCATCAATTTCCAACACGTTCTGACATCATTTGCTGTTTTTCAGTCATTTACCGATTTGTTTAGGGAGCTAAATGACGGTGAAATTGAAAATCACTACAAAATGAACTCTGAACATGTTGGAACTTGGCATGGTATCATCATTTCGCCCGCATAGCATGTGCAAAAGAGTAGAGAGGGTCACGACGAAAACTGGACGCACCTCGTGTACAAACTGGACAATCTCTTTCGGAGTATCAGGGTTTCGGACGAGAACTCATCTGTTACACGGGCACTTCAATGTTTTTTAAACTTATTTGAACTCCAGCGTATTTTTGCGTTCAGTATGCATCATTCAAAGCGACGTCATCAATTTTCAACACGTTCGGACATCATTTCCTGTATTTCAGTCATTTACCGATTTGTTTAGGGAGCTAAATGACGGTGAAATTGAAAATCACTACAAAATGAACTCTGAACATGTTGGAACTTGGCATGGTATCATCATTTCGCCTGCATAGCATGTGCAAAAGAGTAGAGAGGGTCACGGCGAAAACTGGACGCACCTCGTGTACAAACTGGACAATCTCTTTCGGAGTATCAGGGTTTCGGACGAGAACTCATCTGTTACACGGGCACTTCAATGTTTTTTAAACTTATTTGAACTCCAGCCTATTTTTGCGTTCAGTATGCATCATTCAAAGCGACGTCATCAATTTCCAACACGTTCTGACATCATTTGCTGTTTTTCAGTCATTTACCGATTTGTTTAGAGAGCTAAATGACGGTGAAATTGAAGATCACTACAAAATGAACTCTCAACATGTTGGAACTTGGCATGGTATCCTCATTTCGCCCGCATAGCATGTGCAACAGAGTAGATAGGGTCACGGCGAAAACTGGACGCACCTCGTGTACAAACTGGACAATCTCTTTCGGAGTATCAGGGTTTCGGACGAGAACTCATCTGTTACACGGGCACTTCAATGTTTTTAAACGTTATTTGAACTCCAGCCTATTTTTGCGTTCAGTATGCATCATTCAAAGCGACGTCATCAATTTCCAACACGTTCTGACATCATTTGCTGTTTTTCAGTCATTTACCGATTTGTTTAGAGAGCTAAATGACGGTGAAATTGAAGATCACTACAAAATGAACTCTGAACATGTTGGAACTTGGCATGGTATCATCATTTCGCCCGCATAGCATGTGCAAAAGAGTAGAGATGGTCACGGCGAAAACTGGACGCACCTCGTGTACAAACTGGACAATCTCTTTCGGAGTATCAGGGTTTCGGACGAGAACTCATCTGTTACACGGGCACTTCAATGTTTTTTAACGTTATTTGAACTCCAGCCTATTTTGCGTTCAGTATGCATCATTCAAAGCGACGTCATCAATTTCCAACACGTTCTGACATCATTTGCTGTTTTTCAGTCATTTACCGATTTGTTTAGAGAGCTAAATGACGGTGAAATTGAAAATCACTACAAAATGAACTCTGAACATGTTGGAACTTGGCATGGTATCATCATTTCGCCCTCATAGCATGTGCAAAAGAGTAGAGAGGGTCACGGCGAAAACTGAACGCACCTCGTGTACAAACTAGACAATCTCTTTCGGAGTATCAGGATTTCGGACGAGAACTCATTTGTTACACGGGCACTTCAATGTTTTTTAAACTTATTTGAACTCCAACCTATTTTTGCGTTCAGTATGCATCATTCAAAGCGACGTCATCAATTTTCAACACGTTCTGACATCATTTGCTGTTTTTCAGTCATTTACCGATTTGTTTAGGGAGCTAAATGACGGTGAAATTGAAAATCACTACAAAATGAACTCTGAACATGTTGGAACTTGGCATGGTATCATCATTTCGCCCGCATAGCATGTGCAAAAGAGTAGAGAGGGTCACGGCGAAAACTGGACGCACCTCGTGTACAAACTGGACAATCTCTTTCGGAGTATCAGGGTTTCGGACGAGAACTCATCTGTTACACGGGCACTTCAATGTTTTTTAAACTTATTTGAACTCCAGCGTATTTTTGCGTTCAGTATGCATCATTCAAAGCAACGTCATCAATTTTCAACACGTTCTGACATCATTTGCTGTTTTTCAGTCATTTACCGATTTGTTTAGGGAGCTAAATGACGGTGAAATTGAAAATCACTACAAAATGAACTCTGAACATGTTGGAACTTGGCATGGTATCATCATTTCGCCCGCATAGCATGTGCAAAAGAGTAGAGAGGGTCACTGCGAAAACTGGACGCAGCTCGTGTACAAACTGGACAATCTCTTTCGGAGTATCAGGGTTTCGGACGAGAACTCATCTGTTACACGGGCACTTCAATGTTTTTTAAACTTATTTGAACTCCAGCCTATTTTTGCGTTCAGTATGCATCATTCAAAGCGACGTCATCAATTTCCAACACGTTCTGACATCATTTGCTGTTTTTCAGTCATTTACCGATTTGTTTAGAGAGCTAAATGACGGTGAAATTGAAGATCACTACAAAATGAACTCTCAACATGTTGGAACTTGGCATGGTATCATCATTTCGCCCGCATAGCATGTGCAAAAGAGTAGAGATGGTCACGGCGAAAACTGGACGCACCTCGTGTACAAACTGGACAATCTCTTTCGGAGTATCAGGGTTTCGGACGAGAACTCATCTGTTACACGGGCACTTCAATGTTTTTTAAACTTATTTGAACTCCAGCCTATTTTTGCGTTCAGTATGCATCATTCAAAGCGACGTCATCAATTTCCAACACGTTCTGACATCATTTGCTGTTTTTCAGTCATTTACCGATTTGTTTAGAGAGCTAAATGACGGTGAAATTGAAGATCACTACAAAATGAACTCTGAACATGTTGGAACTTGGCATGGTATCATCATTTCGCCCGCATAGCATGTGCAAAAGAGTAGAGATGGTCACGGCGAAAACTGGACGCACCTCGTGTACAAACTGGACAATCTCTTTCGGAGTATCAGGGTTTCGGACGAGAACTCATCTGTTACACGGGCACTTCAATGTTTTTTAACATTATTTGAACTCCAGCCTATTTTTGCGTTCAGTATGCATCATTCAAAGCGACGTCATCAATTTCCAACACGTTCTGACATCATTTGCTGTTTTTCAGTCATTTACCGATTTGTTTAGAGAGCTAAATGACGGTGAAATTGAAAATCACTACAAAATGAACTCTGAACATGTTGGAACTTGGCATGGTATCATCATTTCGCCCTCATAGCATGTGCAAAAGAGTAGAGAGGGTCACGGCGAAAACTGAACGCACCTCGTGTACAAACTAGACAATCTCTTTCGGAGTATCAGGATTTCGGACGAGAACTCATCTGTTACACGGGCACTTCAATGTTTATTAAACTTATTTGAACTCCAACCTATTTTTGCGTTCAGTATGCATCATTCAAAGCGACGTCATCAATTTTCAACACGTTCTGACATCATTTGCTGTTTTTCAGTCATTTACCGATTTGTTTAGGGAGCTAAATGACGGTGAAATTGAAAATCACTACAAAATGAACTCTGAACATGTTGGAACTTGGCATGGTATCATCATTTCGCCCGCATAGCATGTGCAAAAGAGTAGAGAGGGTCACGGCGAAAACTGGACGCACCTCGTGTACAAACTGGACAATCTCTTTCGGAGTATCAGGGTTTCGGACGAGAACTCATCTGTTACACGGGCACTTCAATGTTTTTTAAACTTATTTGAACTCCAGCCTATTTTTGCGTTCAGTATGCATCATTCAAAGCAACGTCATCAATTTTCAACACGTTCTGACATCATTTGCTGTTTTTCAGTCATTTACCGATTTGTTTAGGGAGCTAAATGACGGTGAAATTGAAAATCACTACAAAATGAACTCTCAACATGTTGGAACTTGGCATGGTATCATCATTTCGCCCGCATAGTATGTGCAACAGAGTAGATAGGGTCACGGCGAAAACTGGACGCACCTCGTGTACAAACTGGACAATCTCTTTCGGAGTATCAGGGTTTCGGACAAGAACTCATCTGTTACACGGGCACTTCAATGTTTTTTAAACTTATTTGAACTCCAGCCTATTTTTGCGTTCAGTATGCATCATTCAAAGCGACGTCATCAATTTCCAACACGTTCTGACATCATTTGCTGTTTTTCAGTCATTTACCGATTTGTTTAGAGAGCTAAATGACGGTGAAATTGAAAATCACTACAAAATGAACTCTGAACATGTTGGAACTTGGCATGGTATCATCATTTCGCCCGCATAGCATGTGCAAAAGAGTAGAGATGGTTACGGCGAAAACTGGACGCACCTCGTGTACAAACTGGACAATCTCTTTCGGAGTATCAGGGTTTCGGACGAGAACTCATCTGTTACACGGGCACTTCAATGTTTTTTAACGTTATTTGAACTCCAGCCTATTTTTGCGTTCAGTATGCATCATTCAAAGCGACGTCATCAATTTCCAACACGTTCTGACATCATTTGCTGTTTTTCAGTCATTTACCGATTTGTTTAGAGAGCTAAATGACGGTGAAATTGAAAATCACTACAAAATGAACTCTCAACATGTTGGAACTTGGCATGGTATCATCATTTCGCCCTCATAGCATGTGCAAAAGAGTAGAGAGGGTCACGGCGAAAACTGAACGCACCTCGTGTACAAACTAGACAATCTCTTTCGGAGTATCAGGATTTCGGACGAGAACTCATCTGTTACACGGGCACTTCAATGTTTATTAAACTTATTTGAACTCCAACCTATTTTTGCGTTCAGTATGCATCATTCAAAGCGACGTCATCAATTTTCAACACGTTCTGACATCATTTGCTGTTTTTCAGTCATTTACCGATTTGTTTAGGGAGCTAAATGACGGTGAAATTGAAAATCACTACAAAATGAACTCTGAACATGTTGGAACTTGGCATGGTATCATCATTTCGCCCGCATAGCATGTGCAAAAGAGTAGAGAGGGTCACGGCGAAAACTGGACGCACCTCGTGTACAAACTGGACAATCTCTTTCGGAGTATCAGGGTTTAGGACGAGAACTCATCTGTTACACGGGCACTTCAATGTTTTTTAACGTTATTTGAACTCCAGCCTATTTTTGCGTTCAGTATCCATCATTCAAAGCGACGTCATCAATTTCCAACACGTTCTGACATCATTTGCTGTTTTTCAGTCATTTACCGATTTGTTTAGGGAGCTAAATGACGGTGAAATTGAAAATCACTACAAAACGAACTCTGAACATGTTGGAACTTGGCATGGTATCATCATTTCGCCCGCATAGCATGTGCAAAAGAGTAGAGAGGGTCACTGCGAAAACTGGACGCACCTCGTGTACAAACTGGACAATCTCTTTCGGAGTATCAGGGTTTCGGACGAGAACTCATCTGTTACACGGGCACTTCAATGTTTTTTAAACTTATTTGAACTCCAGCCTATTTTTGCGTTCAGTATGCATCATTCAAAGCGACGTCATCAATTTCCAACACGTTCTGACATCATTTGCTGTTTTTCAGTCATTTACCGATTTGTTTAGAGAGCTAAATGACGGTGAAATTGAAAATCACTACAAAACGAACTCTGAACATGTTGGAACTTGGCATGGTATCATCATTTCGCCCGCATAGCATGTGCAAAAGAGTAGAGAGGGTCACTGCGAAAACTGGACGCACCTCGTGTACAAACTGGACAATCTCTTTCGGAGTATCAGGGTTTCGGACGAGAACTCATCTGTTACACGGGCACTTCAATGTTTTTTAAACTTATTTGAACTCCAGCCTATTTTTGCGTTCAGTATGCATCATTCAAAGCGACGTCATCAATTTCCAACACGTTCTGACATCATTTGCTGTTTTTCAGTCATTTACCGATTTGTTTAGAGAGCTAAATGACGGTGAAATTGAAAATCACTACAAAATGAACTCTCAACATGTTGGAACTTGGCATGGTATCATCATTTCGCCCGCATAGTATGTGCAACAGAGTAGATAGGGTCACGGCGAAAACTGGACGCACCTCGTGTACAAACTGGACAATCTCTTTCGGAGTATCAGGGTTTCGGACGAGAACTCATCTGTTACACGGGCACTTCAATGTTTTTTAAACTTATTTGAACTCCAGCCTATTTTTGCGTTCAGTATGCATCATTCAAAGCGACGTCATCAATTTCCAACACGTTCTGACATCATTTGCTGTTTTTCAGTCATTTACCGATTTGTTTAGAGAGCTAAATGACGGTGAAATTGAAAATCACTACAAAATGAACTCTCAACATGTTGGAACTTGGCATGGTATCATCATTTCGCCCGCATAGCATGTGCAAAAGAGTAGAGATGGTCACGGCGAAAACTGGACGCACCTCGTGTACAAACTGGACAATCTCTTTCGGAGTATTAGGGTTTCGGACGAGAACTCATCTGTTACACGGGCACTTCAATGTTTTTTAAACTTATTTGAACTCCAGCCTATTTTTGCGTTCAGTATGCATCATTCAAAGCGACGTCATCAATTTCCAACACGTTCTGACATCATTTGCTGTTTTTCAGTCATTTACCGATTTGTTTAGAGAGCTAAATGACGGTGAAATTGAAAATCACTACAAAATGAACTCTGAACATGTTGGAACTTGGCATGGTATCATCATTTCGCCCGCATAGCATTTGCAAAAGAGTAGAGATGGTCACGGCGAAAACTGGACGCACCTCGTGTACAAACTGGACAATCTCTTTCGGAGTATCAGGGTTTAGGACGAGAACTCATCTGTTACACGGGCACTTCAATGTTTTTTAACGTTATTTGAACTCCAGCCTATTTTTGCGTTCAGTATGCATCATTCAAAGCGACGTCATCAATTTCCAACACGTTCTGACATCATTTGCTGTTTTTCAGTCATTTACCGATTTGTTTAGGGAGCTAAATGACGGTGAAATTGAAAATCACTACAAAATGAACTCTGAACATGTTGGAACTTGGCATGGTATCATCATTTCGCCCGCATAGCATGTGCAAAAGAGTAGAGAGGGTCACGGTGAAAACTGGACGCACCTCGTGTACAAACTAGACAATCTCTTTCGGAGTATCAGGGTTTCGGACGAGAACTCATCTGTTACACGGGCACTTCAATGTTTTTTAAACTTATTTGAACTCCAGCCTATTTTTGCATTCAGTATGCATCATTCAAAGCGACGTCATCAATTTCCAACATGTTCTGACATCATTTGCTGTTTTTCAGTCATTTACCGATTTGTTTAGGGAGCTAAATGACGGTGAAATTGAAAGTCACTACAAAATGAACTCTGAAAATGTTGGAACTTGGCATGGTATCATCATTTCGCCCGCATAGCATGTGCAACAGAGTAGATAGGGTCACGGCGAAAACTGGACGCACCTCGTGTACAAACTGAACAATCTCTTTCGGAGTATCAGGGTTTCGGACGAGAACTCATCTGTTACACGGGCACTTCAATGTTTTTTAAACTTATTTGAACTCCAGCCTATTTTTGCGTTCAGTATGCATCATTCAAAGTGACGTCATCAATTTCCAACACGTTCTGACATCATTTGCTGTTTTTCAGTCATTTACCGATTTGTTTAGAGAGCTAAATGACGGTGAAATTGAAAATCAGTACAAAATGAACTCTGAACATGTTGGAACTTGGCATGGTATCATCATTTCGCCCCCATAGCATGTGCAAAAGAGTAGACAAGGTCACGGCGAAAACAGGACGCACCTCGTGTACAAACTGGACAATCTCTTTCGGAGTATCAGGGTTTCGGACGAGAACTCATCTGTTACATGGGCACTTCAATGTTTTTTAAACTTATTTGAACTCCAACCTATTTTTGCGTTCAGTATGCATCATTCAAAGCGACGCCATCAATTTTCAACACGTTCTGACATCATTTGCTGTTTTTCAGTCATTTACCGATTTGTTTAGGGAGCTAAATGACGGTGAAATTGAAAATCACTACAAAATGAACTCTGAACATGTTGGAACTTGGCATGGTATCATCATTTCGCCCGCATAGCATGTGCAAAAGAGTAGAGAGGGTCACGGCGAAAACTGGACGCACCTCGTGTACAAACTGGACAATCTCTTTCGGCGTATCAGGGTTTCGGACGAGAACTCATCTGTTACACGGGCACTTCAATGTTTTTTAAACTTATTTGAACTCCAGCCTATTTTTGCATTCAGTATGCATCATTCAAAGCGACGTCATCAATTTCCAACATGTTCTGACATCATTTGCTGTTTTTCAGTCATTTACCGATTTGTTTAGGGAGCTAAATGACGGTGAAATTGAAAGTCACTACAAAATGAACTCTGAAAATGTTGGAACTTGGCATGGTATCATCATTTCGCCCGCATAGCATGTGCAAAAGAGTAGAGATGGTCACGGCGAAAAGTGGACGCACCTCGTGTACAAACTGGACAATCTCTTTCGGAGTATCAGGGTTTCGGACGAGAACTCATCTGTTACACGGGCACTTCAATGTTTTTTAAACTTATTTGAACTCCAGCCTATTTTTGCGTTCAGTATGCATCATTCAAAGCGACGTCATCAATTTCCAACACGTTCTGACATCATTTGCTGTTTTTCAGTCATTTACCGATTTGTTTAGAGAGCTAAATGACGGTGAAATTGAAAATCACTACAAAATGAACTCTCAACATGTTGGAACTTGGCATGGTATCATCATTTCGCCTGCATAGTATGTGCAACAGAGTAGATAGGGTCACGGCGAAAACTGGACGCACCTCGTGTACAAACTGGACAATCTCTTTCGGAGTATCAGGGTTTCGGACGAGAACTCATCTGTTACACGGGCACTTCAATGTTTTTTAAACTTATTTGAACTCCAGCCTATTTTTGCGTTCTGTATGCATCATTCAAAGCGACGTCATCAATTTCCAACACGTTCTGACATCATTTGCTGTTTTTCAGTCATTTACCGATTTGTTTAGAGAGCTAAATGACGGTGAAATTGAAAATCACTACAAAATGAACTCTGAACATGTTGGAACTTGGCATGGTATCATCATTTCGCCCTCATAGCATGTGCAAAAGAGTAGACAGGGTCACGGCGAGAACAGGACGCACCTCGTGTACAAACTGGACAATCTCTTTCGGAGTATCAGGGTTTCGGACGAGAACTCATCTGTTACATGGGCACTTCAATGTTTTTTAAACTTATTTGAACTCCAACCTATTTTTGCGTTCAGTATGCATCATTCAAAGCGACGCCATCAATTTTCAACACGTTCTGACATCATTTGCTGTTTTTCAGTCATTTACCGATTTGTTTAGGGAGCTAAATGACGGTGAAATTGAAAATCACTACAAAATGAACTCTGAACATGTTGGAACTTGGCATGGTATCATCATTTCGCCCGCATAGCATGTGCAAAAGAGTAGAGAGGGTCACGGCGAAAACTGGACGCACCTCGTGTACAAACTGGACAATCTCTTTCGGCGTATCAGGGTTTCGGACGAGAACTCATCTGTTACACGGGCACTTCAATGTTTTTTAAACTTATTTGAACTCCAGCCTATTTTTGCATTCAGTATGCATCATTCAAAGCGACGTCATCAATTTCCAACATGTTCTGACATCATTTGTTGTTTTTCAGTCATTTACCGATTTGTTTAGGGAGCTAAATGACGGTGAAATTGAAAGTCACTACAAAATGAACTCTGAAAATGTTGGAACTTGGCATGGTATCATCATTTCGCCCGCATAGCATGTGCAACAGAGTAGATAGGGTCACGGCGAAAACTGGACGCACCTCGTCTACAAACTGGACAATCTCTTTCGGAGTATCAGGGTTTCGGACGAGAACTCATCTGTTACACGGGCACTTCAATGTTTTTTAAACTTATTTGAACTCCAGCCTATTTTTGCGTTCAGTATGCATCATTCAAAGTGACGTCATCCAACACGTTCTGACATCATTTGCTGTTTTTCAGTGATTTACCGATTTGTTTAGAGAGCTAAATGACGGTGAAATTGAAAGTCACTACAAAATGAACTCTCAACATGTTGGAACTTGGCATGGTATCATCATTTCGCCCTCATAGCATGTGCAAAAGAGTAGACAGGGTCACGGCGAAAACAGGACGCACCTCGTGTACAAACTGGACAATCTCTTTCGGAGTATCAGGGTTTCGGACGAGAACTCATCTGTTACACGGGCACTTCAATGTTTTTTAAACTTATTTGAACTCCAGCCTATTTTTGCATTCAGTATGCATCATTCAAAGCGACGTCATCAATTTCCAACACGTTCTGACATCATTTGCTGTTTTTCAGTCATTTACCGATTTGTTTAGGGAGCTAAATGACAGTGAAATTGAAAATCACTACAAAATGAACTCTGAACATGTTGGAACTTGGCATGGTATCATCATTTCGCCCGCATAGCATGTGCAAAAGAGTAGAGAGGGTCACGGTGAAAACTGGACGCACCTCGTGTACAAACTAGACAATCTCTTTCGGAGTATCAGGGTTTCGGACGAGAACTCATCTGTTACACGGGCACTTCAATGTTTTTTAACCTTATTTTAACTCCAGCCTATTTTTGCATTCAGTATGCATCATTCAAAGCGACGTCATCAATTTCCAACATGTTCTGACATCATTTGCTGTTTTTCAGTCATTTACCGATTTGTTTAGGGAGCTAAATGACGGTGAAATTGAAAGTCACTACAAAATGAACTCTGAAAATGTTGGAAATTGGCATGGTATCATCATTTCGCCCGCATAGCATGTGCAACAGAGTAGATAGGGTCACGGCGAAAACTGGACGCACCTCCTCTACAAACTGGACAATCTCTTTCGGAGTATCAGGGTTTCGGACGAGAACTCATCTGTTACACGGGCACTTCAATGTTTTTTAAACTTATTTGAACTCCAGCCTATTTTTGCGTTCAGTATGCATCATTCAAAGTGACGTCATCAATTTCCAACACGTTCTGACATCATTTGTTGTTTTTCAGTCATTTACCGATTTGTTTAGAGAGCTAAATGACGGTGAAATTGAAAATCACTACAAAATGAACTCTGAACATGTTGGAACTTGGCATGGTATCATCATTTCGCCCGCATAGCATGTGCAAAAGAGTAGAGAGGGTCACGGTGAAAACTGGACGCACCTCGTGTACAAACTAGACAATCTCTTTCGGAGTATCAGGGTTTCGGACGAGAACTCATCTGTTACACGGGCACTTCAATGTTTTTTAACCTTATTTTAACTCCAGCCTATTTTTGCATTCAGTATGCATCATTCAAAGCGACGTCATCAATTTCCAACATGTTCTGACATCATTTGCTGTTTTTCAGTCATTTACCGATTTGTTTAGGGAGCTAAATGACGGTGAAATTGAAAGTCACTACAAAATGAACTCTGAAAATGTTGGAAATTGGCATGGTATCATCATTTCGCCCGCATAGCATGTGCAACAGAGTAGATAGGGTCACGGCGAAAACTGGACGCACCTCCTCTACAAACTGGACAATCTCTTTCGGAGTATCAGGGTTTCGGACGAGAACTCATCTGTTACACGGGCACTTCAATGTTTTTTAAACTTATTTGAACTCCAGCCTATTTTTGCGTTCAGTATGCATCATTCAAAGTGACGTCATCAATTTCCAACACGTTCTGACATCATTTGTTGTTTTTCAGTCATTTACCGATTTGTTTAGAGAGCTAAATGACGGTGAAATTGAAAATCACTACAAAATGAACTCTGAACATGTTGGAACTTGGCATGGTATCATCATTTCGCCCTCATAGCATGTGCAAAAGAGTAGACAGGGTCACGGCGAAAACATGACGCACCTCGTGTACAAACTGGACAATCTCTTTCGGAGGATCAGGGTTTCGGACGAGAACTCATCTGTTACACGGGCACTTCAATGTTTTTTAACGTTATTTGAACTCCAGCCTATTTTTGCGTTCAGTATGCATCATTCAAAGTGACGTCATCAATTTCCAACACGTTCTGACATCATTTGCTGTTTTTCAGTCATTTACCGATTTGTTTAGAGAGCTAAATGACGGTGAAATTGAAAATCACTACAAAATGAACTCTCAACATGTTGGAACTTGGCATGGTATCATCATTTCGCCCTCATAGCATGTGCAAAAGAGTAGACAGGGTCACGGCGAAAACAGGACGCACCTCGTGTACAAACTGGACAATCTCTTTCGGAGTATCAGGGTTTCGGACGAGAACTCATCTGTTACACGGGCACTTCAATGTTTTTTAAACTTATTTGAACTCCAGCCTATTTTTGCGTTCAGTATGCATCATTCAAAGCGACGTCATCAATTTCCAACACGTTCTGACATCATTTGCTGTTTTTCAGTCATTTACCGATTTGTTTAGGGAGCTAAATGACGGTGAAATTGAAAATCACTACAAAATGAACTCTGAACATGTTGGAACTTGGCATGGTATCATCATTTCGCCCGCATAGCATGTGCAAAAGAGTAGAGAGGGTCACGGTGAAAACTGGACGCACCTCGTGTACAAACTAGACAATCTCTTTCGGAGTATCAGGGTTTCGGACGAGAACTCATCTGTTACACGGGCACTTCAATGTTTTTTAAACTTATTTGAACTCCAGCCTATTTTTGCATTCAGTATGCATCATTCAAAGCGACGTCATCAATTTCCAACATGTTCTGACATCATATGCTGTTTTTCAGTCATTTACCGATTTGTTTAGGGAGCTAAATGACGGTGAAATTGAAAGTCACTACAAAATGAACTCTGAAAATGTTGGAACTTGGCATGGTATCATCATTTCGCCCGCATAGCATGTGCAACAGAGTAGATAGGGTCACGGCGAAAACTGGACGCACCTCGTGTACAAACTTGACAATCTCTTTCGGAGTATCAGGGTTTCGGACGAGAACTCATCTGTTACACGGGCACTTCAATGTTTTTTAAACCTATTTGAACTCCAGCCTATTTTTGCGTTCAGTATGCATCATTCAAAGTGACGTCATCAATTTCCAACACGTTCTGACATCATTTGCTGTTTTTCAGTCATTTACCGATTTGTTTAGAGAGCTAAATGACGGTGAAATTGAAAATCACTACAAAATGAACTCTGAACATGTTGGAACTTGGCATGGTATCATCATTTCGCCCTCATAGCATGTGCAAAAGAGTAGACAAGGTCACGGCGAAAACAGGACGCACCTCGTGTACAAACTGGACAATCTCTTTCGGAGTATCAGGGTTTCGGACGAGAACTCATCTGTTACATGGGCACTTCAATGTTTTTTAAACTTATTTGAACTCCAACCTATTTTTGCGTTCAGTATGCATCATTCAAAGCGACGCCATCAATTTTCAACACGTTCTGACATCATTTGCTGTTTTTCAGTCATTTACCGATTTGTTTAGGGAGCTAAATGACGGTGAAATTGAAAATCACTACAAAATGAACTCTGAACATGTTGGAACTTTGCATGGTATCATCATTTCGCCCGCATAGCATGTGCAAAAGAGTAGAGAGGGTCACGGCGAAAACTGGACGCACCTCGTGTACAAACTGGACAATCTCTTTCGGAGTATCAGGGTTTCGGACGAGAACTCATCTGTTACACGGGCACTTCAATGTTTTTTAAACTTATTTGAAATCCAGCCTATTTTTGCATTCAGTATGCATCATTCAAAGCGACGTCATCAATTTCCAACATGTTCTGACATCATTTGCTGTTTTTCAGTCATTTACCGATTTGTTTAGGGAGCTAAATGACGGTGAAATTGAAAGTCACTACAAAATGAACTCTGAAAATGTTGGAACTTGGCATGGTATCATCATTTCGCCCGCATAGCATGTGCAACAGAGTAGATAGGGTCACGGCGAAAACTGGACGCACCTCGTCTACAAACTGGACAATCTCTTTCGGAGTATCAGGGTTCCGGACGAGAACTCATCTGTTACACGGGCACTTCAATGTTTTTTAAACTTATTTGAACTCCAGCCTATTTTTGCGTTCAGTATGCATCATTCAAAGTGACGTCATCAATTTCCAACACGTTCTGACATCATTTGCTGTTTTTCAGTCATTTACCGATTTGTTTAGAGAGCTAAATGACGGTGAAATTGAAAATCACTACAAAATGAACTCTCAACATGTTGGAACTTGGCATGGTATCATCATTTCGCCCTCATAGCATGTGCAAAAGAGTAGACAGGGTCACGGCGAAAACAGGACGCACCTCGTGTACAAACTGGACAATCTCTTTCGGAGTATCAGGGTTTCGGACGAGAACTCATCTGTTACACGGGCACTTCAATGTTTTTTAAACTTATTTGAACGCCAGCCTATTTTTGCATTCAGTATGCATCATTCAAAGCGACGTCATCAATTTCCAACACGTTCTGACATCATTTGCTGTTTTTCAGTCATTTACCGATTTGTTTAGGGAGCTAAATGACGGTGAAATTGAAAATCACTACAAAATGAACTCTGAACATGTTGGAACTTGGCATGGTATCATCATTTCGCCCGCATAGCATGTGCAAAAGAGTAGAGAGGGTCACGGTGAAAACTGGACGCACCTCGTGTACAAACTAGACAATCTCTTTCGGAGTATCAGGGTTTCGGACGAGAACTCATCTGTTACACGGGCACTTCAATGTTTTTTAACCTTATTTGAACTCCAGCCTATTTTTGCATTCAGTATGCATCATTCAAAGCGACGTCATCAATTTCCAACATGTTCTGACATCATTTGCTGTTTTTCAGTCATTTACCGATTTGTTTAGGGAGCTAAATGACGGTGAAATTGAAAGTCACTACAAAATGAACTCTGAAAATGTTGGAACTTGGCATGGTATCATCATTTCGCCCGCATAGCATGTGCAACAGAGTAGATAGGGTCACGGCGAAAACTGGACGCACCTCGTGTACAAACTAGACAATCTCTTTCGGAGTATCAGGGTTTCGGACGAGAACTCATCTGTTACACGGGCACTTCAATGTTTTTTAAACTTATTTGAACTCCAGCCTATTTTTGCGTTCAGTATGCATCATTCAAAGTGACGTCATCAATTTCCAACACGTTCTGACATCATTTGCTGTTTTTCAGTCATTTACCGATTTGTTTAGAGAGCTAAATGACGGTGAAATTGAAATTCACTACAAAATGAACTCTGAACATGTTGGAACTTGGCATGGTATCATCATTTCGCCCTCATAGCATGTGCAAAAGAGTAGAGAGGGTCACGGCGAAAACTGGACGCACCTCGTGTACAAACTAGACAATCTCTTTCGGAGTATCAGGGTTTCGGACGAGAACTCATCTGTTACACGGGCACTTCAATGTTTTTTAAACTTGTTTGAACTCCAGCCTATTTTTGCGTTCAGTATGCATCATTCAAAGCGACGTCATCAATTTCCAACACGTTCTGACATCATTTGTTGTTTTTCAGTCATTTACCGATTTGTTTAGAGAGCTAAATGACGGTGAAATTGAAAATCACTACAAAATGAACTCTCAACATGTTGGAACTTGGCATGGTATCATCATTTCGCCCGCATAGCATGTGCAAAAGAGTAGAGATGGTCATGGCGAAAACTGGACGCACCTCGTGTACAAACTGGACAATCTCTTTCGGAGTATCAGGGTTTCGGACGAGAACTCATCTGTTACACGGGCACTTCAATGTTTTTTAAACTTATTTGAACTCCAGCCTATTTTTGCGTTCAGTATGCATCATTCAAAGCGACGTCATCAATTTCCAACACGTTCTGACATCATTTGCTGTTTTTCAGTCATTTACCGATTTGTTTAGGGAGCTAAATGACGGTGAAATTGAAAATCACTACAAAATGAACTCTGAACATGTTGGAACTTGGCATGGTATCATGATTTCGCCCGCATAGCATGTGCAAAAGAGTAGAGAGGGTCACGGCGAAAACTGGACGCACCTCGTGTACAAACTAGACAATCTCTTTCGGAGTATCAGGGTTTCGGACGACAACTCATCTGTTACACGGGCACTTCAATGTTTTTTAAACTTATTTGAACCTCCAGCCTATTTTTGCATTCAGTATGCATCATTCAAAGCGACGTCATCAATTTCCAACATGTTCTGACATCATTTGCTGTTTTTCAGTCATTTACCGATTTGTTTAGGGAGCTAAATGACGGTGAAATTGAAAGTCACTACAAAATGAACTCTGAAAATGTTGGAACTTGGCATGGTATCATCATTTCGCCCGCATAGCATGTGCAACAGAGTAGATAGGGTCACGGCGAAAACTGGACGCACCTCGTGTACAAACTGGACAATCTCTTTCGGAGTATCAGGGTTTCGGACGAGAACTCATCTGTTACACGGGCACTTCAATGTTTTTTAAACTTATTTGAACTCCAGCCTATTTTTGCGTTCAGTATGCATCATTCAAAGTGACGTCATCAATTTCCAACACGTTCTGACATCATTTGCTGTTTTTCAGTCATTTACCGATTTGTTTAGAGAGCTAAATGACGGTGAAATTGAAAATCACTACAAAATGAACTCTCAACATGTTGGAACTTGGCATGGTATCATCATTTCGCCCTCATAGCATGTGCAAAAGAGTAGACAGGGTCACGGTGAAAACAGGACGCACCTCGTGTACAAACTGGACAATCTCTTTCGGAGTATCAGGGTTTCGGACGAGAACTCATCTGTTACACGGGCACTTCAATGTTTTTTAAACTTATTTGAACTCCAACCTATTTTTGCGTTCAGTATGCATCATTTAAAGCGACGTCATCAATTTTCAACACGTTCTGACATCATTTGCTGTTTTTCAGTCATTTACCGATTTGTTTAGGGAGCTAAATGACGGTGAAATTGAAAATCACTACAAAATGAACTCTGAACATGTTGGAACTTGGCATGGTATCATCATTTCGCCCGCATAGCATGTGCAAAAGAGTAGAGAGGGTCACGGCGAAAACTGGACGCACCTCGTGTACAAACTGGACAATCTCTTTCGGAGTATCAGGGTTTCGGACGAGAACTCATCTGTTACACGGGCACTTCAATGTTTTTTAAACTTATTTGAACTCCAGCCTATTTTTGCATTCAGTATGCATCATTCAAAGCGACGTCATCAATTTCCAACATGTTCTGACATCATTTGATGTTTTTCACTCATTTACCGATTTGTTTAGGGAGCTAAATGACGGTGAAATTGAAAGTCACCACAAAATGAACTCTGAAAATGTTGGAACTTGGCATGGTATCATCATTTCGCCCGCATAGCATGTGCAACAGAGTAGATAGGGTCACGGCGAAAACTGGACGCACCTCGTGTACAAACTGGACAATCTCTTTCGGAGTATCAGGGTTTCGGACGAGAACTCATCTGTTACACGGGCACTTCAATGTTTTTTAAACTTATTTGAACTCCAGCCTATTTTTGCGTTCAGTATGCATCATTCAAAGTGACGTCATCAATTTCCAACACGTTCTGACATCATTTGCTGTTTTTCAGTCATTTACCGATTTGTTTAGAGAGCTAAATGACGGTGAAATTGAAAATCACTACAAAATGAACTCTCAACATGTTGGAACTTGGCATGGTATCATCATTTCGCCCTCATAGCATGTGCAAAAGAGTAGACAGGGTCACGGCGAAAACAGGACGCACCTCGTGTACAAACTGGACAATCTCTTTCGGAGTATCAGGGTTTCGGACGAGAACTCATCTGTTACACGGGCACTTCAATGTTTTTTAAACTTATTTGAACTCCAACCTATTTTTGCGTTCAGTATGCATCATTTAAAGCGACGTCATCAATTTTCAACACGTTCTGACATCATTTGCTGTTTTTCAGTCATTTACCGATTTGTTTAGGGAGCTAAATGACGGTGAAATTGAAAATCACTACAAAATGAACTCTGAACATGTTGGAACTTGGCATGGTATCATCATTTCGCCCGCATAGCATGTGCAAAAGAGTAGAGAGGGTCACGGCGAAAACTGGACGCACCTCGTGTACAAACTGGACAATCTCTTTCGGAGTATCAGGGTTTCGGACGAGAACTCATCTGTTACACGGGCACTTCAATGTTTTTTAAACTTATTTGAACTCCAGCCTATTTTTGCATTCAGTATGCATCATTCAAAGCGACGTCATCAATTTCCAACATGTTCTGACATCATTTGCTGTTTTTCACTCATTTACCGATTTGTTTAGGGAGCTAAATGACGGTGAAATTGAAAGTCACCACAAAATGAACTCTGAAAATGTTGGAACTTGGCATGGTATCATCATTTCGCCCGCATAGCATGTGCAACAGAGTAGATAGGGTCACGGCGAAAACTGGACGCACCTCGTGTACAAACTGGACAATCTCTTTCGGAGTATCAGGGTTTCGGACGAGAACTCATCTGTTACACGGGCACTTCAATGTTTTTTAAACTTATTTGAACTCCAGCCTATTTTTGCGTTCAGTATGCATCATTCAAAGTGACGTCATCAATTTCCAACACGTTCTGACATCATTTGCTGTTTTTCAGTCATTTACCGATTTGTTTAGAGAGCTAAATGACGGTGAAATTGAAAATCACTACAAAATGAACTCTCAACATGTTGGAACTTGGCGTGGTATCATCATTTCGCCCTCATAGCATGTGCAAAAGAGTAGACAGGGTCACGGCGAAAACAGGACGCACCTCGTGTACAAACTGGACAATCTCTTTCGGAGTATCAGGGTTTCGGACGAGAACTCATCTGTTACACGGGCACTTCAATGTTTTTTTAACTTATTTGAACTCCAACCTATTTTTGCTTTCAGTATGCATCATTCAAAGCGACGTCATCAATTTTCAACATGTTCTGACATCATTTGCTGTTTTTCAGTCATTTACCGATTTGTTTAGGGAGCTAAATGACGGTGAAATTGAAAATCACTACAAAATGAACTCTGAACATGTTGGAACTTGGCATGGTATCATCATTTCGCCCGCATAGCATGTGCAAAAGAGTAGAGAGGGTCACGGCGAAAACTGGACGCACCTCGTGTACAAACTAGACAATCTCTTTCGGAGTATCAGGGTTTCGGACGAGAACTCATCTGTTACACGGGCACTTCAATGTTTTTTAAACTTGTTTGAACTCCAGCCTATTTTTGCGTTCAGTATGCATCATTCAAAGCGACATCATCAATTTCCAACACGTTCTGACATCATTTGTTGTTTTTCAGTCATTTACCGATTTGTTTAGAGAGCTAAATGACGGTGAAATTGAAAGTCACTACAAAATGAACTCTCAACATGTTGGAACTTGGCATGGTATCATCATTTCGCCCGCATAGCATGTGCAAAAGAGTAGAGATGGTCACGGCGAAAACTGGACGCACCTCGTGTACAAACTGGACAATCTCTTTCGGAGTATCAGGGTTTCGGACGAGAACTCATCTGTTACACGGGCACTTCAGTGTTTTTTAAATTTATTTGAACTCCAGCCTATTTTTGCGTTCAGTATGCATCATTCAAAGTGACGTCATCAATTTCCAACACGTTCTGACATCATTTGCTGTTTTTCAGTCATTTACCGATTTGTTTAAGGAGCTAAATGACGGTGAAATTGAAAATCACTACAAAATGAACTCTGAACATGTTGGAACTTGGCATGGTATCATCATTTCGCCCGCATAGAATGTGCAAAAGAGAAGAGAGGGTCACGGCGAAAACTGGACGCACCTCGTGTACAAACTGGACAATCTCTTTCGGAGTATCGGGGTTTCGGACGAGAACTCATCTGTTACACGGGCACTTCAATGTTTTTTGAACTTATTTGAACTCCAGCCTATTTTTGCGTTCAGTATGCATCATTCAAAGCGACGTCGTCAATTTCCAACACGTTCTGACATCATTTGCTGTTTTTCAGTCATTTACCGATTTGTTTAGGGAGCTAAATGACGGTAAAATTGAAAATCACTACAAAATGAACTCTGAACATGTTGGAACTTGGCATGGTATCATAATTTCGCCCGCATAGCATGTGCAAAAGAGTAGAGAGGGTCACGGCGAAAACTGGACGCACCTCGTGTACAAACTAGACAATCTCTTTCGGAGTATCAGGGTTTCGGACGAGAACTCATCTGTTACACGGGCACTTCAATGTTTTTTAAACTTGTTTGAACTCCAGCCTATTTTTGCGTTCAGTATGCATCATTCAAAGCGACGTCATCAATTTCCAACACGTTCTGACATCATTTGTTGTTTTTCAGTCATTTACCGATTTGTTTAGAGAGCTAAATGACGGTGAAATTGAAAATCACTACAAAATGAACTCTCAACATGTTGGAACCTTGCATGGTATCATCATTTCGCCCGCATAGCATGTGCAAAAGAGTAGAGATGGTCACGGCGAAAACTGGACGCACCTCGTGTACAAACTGGACAATCTCTTTCGGAGTATCAGGGTTTCGGACGAGAACTCATCTGTTACACGGGCACTTCAATGTTTTTTAAACTTATTTGAACTCCAGCCTATTTTTGCGTTCAGTATGCATCATTCAAAGCGACGTCATCAATTTCCAACACGTTCTGACATCATTTGCTGTTTTTCAGTCATTTACCGATTTGTTTAGGGAGCTAAATGACGGTGAAATTGAAAATCACTACAAAATGAACTCTGAACATGTTGGAACTTGGCATGGTATCATCATTTCGCCCGCATAGCATGTGCAAAAGAGTAGAGAGGGTCACGGCGAAAACTGGACGCACCTCGTGTACAAACTAGACAATCTCTTTCGGAGTATCAGGGTTTCGGACGAGAACTCATCTGTTACACGGGCACTTCAATGTTTTTTAAACTTATTTGAACTCCAGCCTATTTTTGCATTCAGTATGCATCATTCAAAGCGACGTCATCAATTTCCAACATGTTCTGACATCATTTGCTGTTTTTCAGTCATTTACCAATTTGTTTAGGGAGCTAAATGACGGTGAAATTGAAAGTCACTACAAAATGAACTCTGAAAATGTTGGAACTTGGCATGGTATCATCATTTCGCCCGCATAGCATGTGCAACAGAGTAGATAGGGTCACGGCGAAAACTGGACGCACCTCGTGTACAAACTGGACAATCTCTTTCGGAGTATCAGGGTTTCGGACGAGAACTCATCTGTTACACGGGCACTTCAATGTTTTTTAAACTTATTTGAACTCCAGCCTATTTTTGCGTTCAGTATGCATCATTCAAAGTGACGTCATCAATTTCCAACACGTTCTGACATCATTTGCTGTTTTTCAGTCATTTACCGATTTGTTTAGAGAGCTAAATGACGGTGAAATTGAAAATCACTACAAAATGAACTCTCAACATGTTGGAACTTGGCATGGTATCATCATTTCGCCCTCATAGCATGTGCAAAAGAGTAGACAGGGTCACGGTGAAAACAGGACGCACCTCGTGTACAAACTGGACAATCTCTTTCGGAGTATCAGGGTTTCGGACGAGAACTCATCTGTTACACGGGCACTTCAATGTTTTTTAAACTTATTTGAACTCCAACCTATTTTTGCGTTCAGTATGCATCATTTAAAGCGACGTCATCAATTTTCAACACGTTCTGACATCATTTGCTGTTTTTCAGTCATTTACCGATTTGTTTAGGGAGCTAAATGACGGTGAAATTGAAAATCACTACAAAATGAACTCTGAACATGTTGGAACTTGGCATGGTATCATCATTTCGCCCGCATAGCATGTGCAAAAGAGTAGAGAGGGTCACGGCGAAAACTGGACGCACCTCGTGTACAAACTGGACAATCTCTTTCGGAGTATCAGGGTTTCGGACGAGAACTCATCTGTTACACGGGCACTTCAATGTTTTTTAAACTTATTTGAACTCCAGCCTATTTTTGCATTCAGTATGCATCATTCAAAGCGACGTCATCAATTTCCAACATGTTCTGACATCATTTGCTGTTTTTCAGTCATTTACCGATTTGTTTAGGGAGCTAAATGACGGTGAAATTGAAAGTCACCACAAAATGAACTCTGAAAATGTTGGAACTTGGCATGGTATCATCATTTCGCCCGCATAGCATGTGCAACAGAGTAGATAGGGTCACGGCGAAAACTGGACGCACCTCGTGTACAAACTGGACAATCTCTTTCGGAGTATCAGGGTTTCGGACGAGAACTCATCTGTTACACGGGCACTTCAATGTTTTTTAAACTTATTTGAACTCCAGCCTATTTTTGCGTTCAGTATGCATCATTCAAAGTGACGTCATCAATTTCCAACACGTTCTGACATCATTTGCTGTTTTTCAGTCATTTACCGATTTGTTTAGAGAGCTAAATGACGGTGAAATTGAAAATCACTACAAAATGAACTCTCAACATGTTGGAACTTGGCATGGTATCATCATTTCGCCCTCATAGCATGTGCAAAAGAGTAGACAGGGTCACGGCGAAAACAGGACGCACCTCGTGTACAAACTGGACAATCTCTTTCGGAGTATCAGGGTTTCAGACGAGAACTCATCTGTTACACGGGCACTTCAATGTTTTTTAAACTTATTTGAACTCCAACCTATTTTTGCTTTCAGTATGCATCATTCAAAGCGACGTCATCAATTTTCAACACGTTCTGACATCATTTGCTGTTTTTCAGTCATTTACCGATTTGTTTAGGGAGCTAAATGACGGTGAAATTGAAAATCACTACAAAATGAACTCTGAACATGTTGGAACTTGGCATGGTATCATCATTTCGCCCGCATAGCATGTGCAAAAGAGTAGAGAGGGTCACGGCGAAAACAGGACGCACCTCGTGTACAAACTAGACAATCTCTTTCGGAGTATCAGGGTTTCGGACGAGAACTCATCTGTTACACGGGCACTTCAATGTTTTTTAAACTTGTTTGAACTCCAGCCTATTTTTGCGTTCAGTATGCATCATTCAAAGCGACGACATCAATTTCCAACACGTTCTGACATCATTTGTTGTTTTTCAGTCATTTACCGATTTGTTTAGAGAGCTAAATGACGGTGAAATTGAAAGTCACTACAAAATGAACTCTCAACATGTTGGAACTTGGCATGGTATCATCATTTCGCCCGCATAGCATGTGCAAAAGAGTAGAGATGGTCACGGCGAAAACTGGACGCACCTCGTGTACAAACTGGACAATCTCTTTCGGAGTATCAGGGTTTCGGACGAGAACTCATCTGTTACACGGGCACTTCAATGTTTTTTAAATTTATTTGAACTCCAGCCTATTTTTGCGTTCAGTATGCATCATTCAAAGTGACGTCATCAATTTCCAACACGTTCTGACATCATTTGCTGTTTTTCAGTCATTTACCGATTTGTTTAAGGAGCTAAATGACGGTGAAATTGAAAATCACTACAAAATGAACTCTCAACATGTTGGAACTTGGCATGGTATCATCATTTCGCCCGCATAGCATGTGCAAAAGAGAAGAGAGGGTCACGGCGAAAACTGGACGCACCTCGTGTACAAACTGGACAATCTCTTTCGGAGTATCGGGGTTTCGGACGAGAACTCATCTGTTACACGGGCACTTCAATGTTTTTTAAACTTATTTGAACTCCAGCCTATTTTTGCGTTCAGTATGCATCATTCAAAGCGACGTCATCAATTTCCAACACGTTCTGACATCATTTGCTGTTTTTCAGTCATTTACCGATTTGTTTAGGGAGCTAAATGACGGTAAAATTGAAAATCACTACAAAATGAACTCTGAACATGTTGGAACTTGGCATGGTATCATAATTTCGCCCGCATAGCATGTGCAAAAGAGTAGAGAGGGTCACGGCGAAAACTGGACGCACCTCGTGTACAAACTAGACAATCTCTTTCGGAGTATCAGGGTTTCGGACGAGAACTCATCTGTTACACGGGCACTTCAATGTTTTTTAAACTTGTTTGAACTCCAGCCTATTTTTGCGTTCAGTATGCATCATTCAAAGCGACGTCATCAATTTCCAACACGTTCTGACATCATTTGTTGTTTTTCAGTCATTTACCGATTTGTTTAGAGAGCTAAATGACGGTGAAATTGAAAATCACTACAAAATGAACTCTCAACATGTTGGAACTTGGCATGGTATCATCATTTCGCCCGCATAGCATGTGCAAAAGAGTAGAGATGGTCACGGCGAAAACTGGACGCACCTCGTGTACAAACTGGACAATCTCTTTCGGAGTATCAGGGTTTCGGACGAGAACTCATCTGTTACACGGGCACTTCAATGTTTTTTAAACTTATTTGAACTCCAGCCTATTTTTGCGTTCAGTATGCATCATTCAAAGCGACGTCATCAATTTCCAACACGTTCTGACATCATTTGCTGTTTTTCAGTCATTTACCGATTTGTTTAGGGAGCTAAATGACGGTGAAATTGAAAATCACTACAAAATGAACTCTGAACATGTTGGAACTTGGCATGGTATCATCATTTCGCCCGCATAGCATGTGCAAAAGAGTAGAGAGGGTCACGGCGAAAACTGGACGCACCTCGTGTACAAACTAGACAATCTCTTTCGGAGTATCAGGGTTTCGGACGAGAACTCATCTGTTACACGGGCACTTCAATGTTTTTTAAACTTATTTGAACTCCAGCCTATTTTTGCATTCAGTATGCATCATTCAAAGCGACGTCATCAATTTCCAACATGTTCTGACATCATTTGCTGTTTTTCAGTCATTTACCAATTTGTTTAGGGAGCTAAATGACGGTGAAATTGAAAGTCACTACAAAATGAACTCTGAAAATGTTGGAACTTGGCATGGTATCATCATTTCGCCCGCATAGCATGTGCAACAGAGTAGATAGGGTCACGGCGAAAACTGGACGCACCTCGTGTACAAACTGGACAATCTCTTTCGGAGTATCAGGGTTTCGGACGAGAACTCATCTGTTACACGGGCACTTCAATGTTTTTTAAACTTATTTGAACTCCAGCCTATTTTTGCGTTCAGTATGCATCATTCAAAGTGACGTCATCAATTTCCAACACGTTCTGACATCATTTGCTGTTTTTCAGTCATTTACCGATTTGTTTAGAGAGCTAAATGACGGTGAAATTGAAAATCACTACAAAATGAACTCTCAACATGTTGGAACTTGGCATGGTATCATCATTTCGCCCTCATAGCATGTGCAAAAGAGTAGACAGGGTCACAGTGAAAACAGGACGCACCTCGTGTACAAACTGGACAATCTCTTTCGGAGTATCAGGGTTTCGGACGAGAACTCATCTGTTACACGGGCACTTCAATGTTTTTTAAACTTATTTGAACTCCAACCTATTTTTGCGTTCAGTATGCATCATTTAAAGCGACGTCATCAATTTTCAACACGTTCTGACATCATTTGCTGTTTTTCAGTCATTTACCGATTTGTTTAGGGAGCTAAATGACGGTGAAATTGAAAATCACTACAAAATGAACTCTGAACATGTTGGAACTTGGCATGGTATCATCATTTCGCCCGCATAGCATGTGCAAAAGAGTAGAGAGGGTCACGGCGAAAACTGGACGCACCTCGTGTACAAACTGGACAATCTCTTTCGGAGTATCAGGGTTTCGGACGAGAACTCATCTGTTACACGGGCACTTCAATGTTTTTTAAACTTATTTGAACTCCAGCCTATTTTTGCATTCAGTATGCATCATTCAAAGCGACGTCATCAATTTCCAACATGTTCTGACATCATTTGCTGTTTTTCAGTCATTTACCGATTTGTTTAGGGAGCTAAATGACGGTGAAATTGAAAGTCACCACAAAATGAACTCTGAAAATGTTGGAACTTGGCATGGTATCATCATTTCGCCCGCATAGCATGTGCAACAGAGTAGATAGGGTCACGGCGAAAACTGGACGCACCTCGTGTACAAACTGGACAATCTCTTTCGGAGTATCAGGGTTTCGGACGAGAACTCATCTGTTACACGGGCACTTCAATGTTTTTTAAACTTATTTGAACTCCAGCCTATTTTTGCGTTCAGTATGCATCATTCAAAGCGACGTCATCAATTTCCAACACGTTCTGACATCATTTGCTGTTTTTCAGTCATTTACCGATTTGTTTAGGGAGCTAAATGACGGTGAAATTGAAAATCACTACAAAATGAACTCTGAACATGTTGGAACTTGGCATGGTATCATCATTTCGCCCGCATAGCATGTGCAAAAGAGTAGAGAGGGTCACGGCGAAAACTGGACGCACCTCGTGTACAAACTAGACAATCTCTTTCGGAGTATCAGGGTTTCGGACGAGAACTCATCTGTTACACGGGCACTTCAATGTTTTTTAAACTTATTTGAACTCCAGCCTATTTTTGCATTCAGTATGCATCATTCAAAGCGACGTCATCAATTTCCAACATGTTCTGACATCATTTGCTGTTTTTCAGTCATTTACCAATTTGTTTAGGGAGCTAAATGACGGTGAAATTGAAAGTCACTACAAAATGAACTCTGAAAATGTTGGAACTTGGCATGGTATCATCATTTCGCCCGCATAGCATGTGCAACAGAGTAGATAGGGTCACGGCGAAAACTGGACGCACCTCGTGTACAAACTGGACAATCTCTTTCGGAGTATCAGGGTTTCGGACGAGAACTCATCTGTTACACGGGCACTTCAATGTTTTTTAAACTTATTTGAACTCCAGCCTATTTTTGCGTTCAGTATGCATCATTCAAAGTGACGTCATCAATTTCCAACACGTTCTGACATCATTTGCTGTTTTTCAGTCATTTACCGATTTGTTTAGAGAGCTAAATGACGGTGAAATTGAAAATCACTACAAAATGAACTCTCAACATGTTGGAACTTGGCATGGTATCATCATTTCGCCCTCATAGCATGTGCAAAAGAGTAGACAGGGTCACAGTGAAAACAGGACGCACCTCGTGTACAAACTGGACAATCTCTTTCGGAGTATCAGGGTTTCGGACGAGAACTCATCTGTTACACGGGCACTTCAATGTTTTTTAAACTTATTTGAACTCCAACCTATTTTTGCGTTCAGTATGCATCATTTAAAGCGACGTCATCAATTTTCAACACGTTCTGACATCATTTGCTGTTTTTCAGTCATTTACCGATTTGTTTAGGGAGCTAAATGACGGTGAAATTGAAAATCACTACAAAATGAACTCTGAACATGTTGGAACTTGGCATGGTATCATCATTTCGCCCGCATAGCATGTGCAAAAGAGTAGAGAGGGTCACGGCGAAAACTGGACGCACCTCGTGTACAAACTGGACAATCTCTTTCGGAGTATCAGGGTTTCGGACGAGAACTCATCTGTTACACGGGCACTTCAATGTTTTTTAAACTTATTTGAACTCCAGCCTATTTTTGCATTCAGTATGCATCATTCAAAGCGACGTCATCAATTTCCAACATGTTCTGACATCATTTGCTGTTTTTCAGTCATTTACCGATTTGTTTAGGGAGCTAAATGACGGTGAAATTGAAAGTCACCACAAAATGAACTCTGAAAATGTTGGAACTTGGCATGGTATCATCATTTCGCCCGCATAGCATGTGCAACAGAGTAGATAGGGTCACGGCGAAAACTGGACGCACCTCGTGTACAAACTGGACAATCTCTTTCGGAGTATCAGGGTTTCGGACGAGAACTCATCTGTTACACGGGCACTTCAATGTTTTTTAAACTTATTTGAACTCCAGCCTATTTTTGCGTTCAGTATGCATCATTCAAAGTGACGTCATCAATTTCCAACACGTTCTGACATCATTTGCTGTTTTTCAGTCATTTACCGATTTGTTTAGAGAGCTAAATGACGGTGAAATTGAAAATCACTACAAAATGAACTCTCAACATGTTGGAACTTGGCATGGTATCATCATTTTGCCCTCATAGCATGTGCAAAAGAGTAGACAGGGTCACGGCGAAAACAGGACGCACCTCGTGTACAAACTGGACAATCTCTTTCGGAGTATCAGGGTTTCGGACGAGAACTCATCTGTTACACGGGCACTTCAATGTTTTTTAAACTTATTTGAACTCCAACCTATTTTTGCTTTCAGTATGCATCATTAAAAGCGACGTCATCAATTTTCAACACGTTCTGACATCATTTGCTGTTTTTCAGTCATTTACCGATTTGTTTAGGGAGCTAAATGACGGTGAAATTGAAAATCACTACAAAATGAACTCTGAACATGTTGGAACTTGGCATGGTATCATCATTTCGCCCGCATAGCATGTGCAAAAGAGTAGAGAGGGTCACGGCGAAAACTGGACGCACCTCGTGTACAAACTAGACAATCTCTTTCGGAGTATCCGGGTTTCGGACGAGAACTCATCTGTTACACGGGCACTTCAATGTTTTTTAAACTTGTTTGAACTCCAGCCTATTTTTGCGTTCAGTATGCATCAGTCAAAGCGACGTCATCAATTTCCAACACGTTCTGACATCATTTGTTGTTTTTCAGTCATTTACCGATTTGTTTAGAGAGCTAAATGACGGTGAAATTGAAAGTCACTACAAAATGAACTCTCAACATGTTGGAACTTGGCATGGTATCATCATTTCGCCCGCATAGCATGTGCAAAAGAGTAGAGATGGTCACGGCGAAAACTGGACGCACCTCGTGTACAAACTGGACAATCTCTTTCGGAGTATCAGGGTTTCGGACGAGAACTCATCTGTTACACGGGCACTTCAATGTTTTTTAAATTTATTTGAACTCCAGCCTATTTTTGCGTTCAGTATGCATCATTCAAAGTGACGTCATCAATTTCCAACACGTTCTGACATCATTTGCTGTTTTTCAGTCATTTACCGATTTGTTTAAGGAGCTAAATGACGGTGAAATTGAAAATCACTACAAAATGAACTCTGAACATGTTGGAACTTGGCATGGTATCATCATTTCGCCCGCATAGCCTGTGCAAAAGAGTAGAGAGGGTCACGGCGAAAACTGGACGCACCTCGTGTACAAACTGGACAATCTCTTTCGGAGTATCGGGGTTTCGGACGAGAACTCATCTGTTACACGGGCACTTCAATGTTTTTTAAACTTATTTGAACTCCAGCCTATTTTTGCGTTCAGTATGCATCATTCAAAGCGACGTCATCAATTTCCAACACGTTCTGACATCATTTGCTGTTTTTCAGTCATTTACCGATTTGTTTAGGGAGCTAAATGACGGTGAAATTGAAAATCACTACAAAATGAACTCTGAACATGTTGGAACTTGGCATGGTATCATCATTTCGGCCGCATAGCATGTGCAAAAGAGTAGAGAGGGTCACGGCGAAAACTGGACGCACCTCGTGTACAAACTAGACAATCTCTTTCGGAGTATCAGGGTTTCGGACGAGAACTCATCTGTTACACGGGCACTTCAATGTTTTTTAAACTTATTTGAACTCCAGCCTATTTTTGCCTTCAGTATGCATCATTCAAAGCGACGTCATCAATTTCCAACATGTTCTGACATCATTTGCTGTCTTTCAGTCATTTACCGATTTGTTTAGGGAGCTAAATGACGGTGAAATTGAAAGTCACTACAAAATGAACTCTGAAAATGTTGGAACTTGGCAAGGTATCATCATTTCGCCCGCATAGCATGTGCAACAGAGTAGATAGGGTCACGGCGAAGACTGGACGCACATCGTGTACAAACTGGACAATATCTTTCGGAGTATCAGGGTTTCGGACGAGAACTCATCTGTTACACGGGCACTTCAATGTTTTTTAAACTTATTTGAACTCCAGCCTATTTTTGCGTTCAGCATGCATCATTCAAAGTGACGTCATCAATTTCCAACACGTTCTGACATCATTTGCTGTTTTTCAGTCATTTACCGATTTGTTTAGGGAGGTAAATGACGGTGAAATTGAAAATCACTACAAAATGAACTCTCAACATGTTGGAACTTGGCATGGTATCATCATTTCGCCCTCATAGCATGTGCAAAAGAGTAGACAGGGTCACGGCGAAAACAGGACGCACCTCGTGTAGAAACTGGACAATCTCTTTCGGAGTATCAGGGTTTCGGACGAGAACTCATCTGTTACACGGGCACTTCAATGTTTTTTAAACTTATTTGAACTCCAACCTATTTTTGCGTTCAGTATGCATCATTCAAAGCGACGTCATCAATTTTCAACACGTTCTGACATCATTTGCTGTTTTTCAGTCATTTACCGATTAGTTTAGGGAGCTAAATGACGGTGAAATTGAAAATCACTACAAAATGAACTCTGAACATGTTGGCCCTTGGCATGGTATCATCATTTCGCCCGCATAGCATTTGCAAAAGAGTAGAGAGGGTCACGGCGAAAACTGGACGCACATCGTGTACAAACTGGACAATCTCTTTCGAAGTATCAGGGTTTCGGACGAGAACTCATCTGTTACACGGGCACTTCAATGTTTTTTAAACTTATTTGAACTCCAGCCTATTTTTGCATTCAGTATGCATCATTCAAAGCGACGTCATCAATTTCCAACACGTTCTGACATCATTTGCTGTTTTTCAGTCATTTACCGATTTGTTTAGAGAGCTAAATGACGGTGAAATTGAAAATCACTACAAAATGAACTCTGAACATGTTGGAACTTGGCATGGTATCATCATTTCGCCCGCATAGCATGTGCAAAAGAGTAGAGATGGTCACGGCGAAAACTGGACGCACCTCGTGTACAAACTGGACAATCTCTTTCGGAGTATCAGGGTTTCGGACGAGAACTCATCTGTTACACGGGCACTTCAATGTTTTTTAAAGTTATTTGAACTCCAGCCTATTTTTGCGTTCAGTATGCATCATTCAAAGTGACGTCATCAATTTCCAACACGTTCTGACATCATTTGCTGTTTTTCAGTCATTTACCGATTTGTTTAGGGAGCTAAATGACGGTGAAATTGAAAATCACTACAAAATGAACTCTGAACATGTTGGAACTTGGCATGGTATCATCATTTCGCCCGCATAGCATGTGCAAAAGAGTAGAGAGGGTCACGGCGAAAACTGGACGCACCTCGTGTACAAACTAGACAATCTCTTTCGGAGTATCAGGGTTTCGGACGAGAACTCATCTGTTACACGGGCACTTCAATGTTTTTTAAACTTATTTGAACTCCAGCCTATTTTTGCATTCAGTATGCATCATTCAAAGCGACGTCATCAATTTCCAACATGTTCTGACATCATTTGCTGTTTTTCAGTCATTTACCGATTTGTTTAGGGAGCTAAATGACGGTGAAATTGAAAATCACTACAAAATGAACTCTGAACATGTTGGAACTTGGCATGGTATCATCATTTCGCCCGCATAGCATGTGCAAAAGAGTAGAGAGGGTCACGGCGAAAACTGGACGCACCTCGTGTACAAACTGGACAATCTCTTTCGGAGTATCAGGGTTTCGGACGAGAACTCATCTGTTACACGGGCACTTCAATGTTTTTTAAAGTTATTTGAACTCCAGCCTATTTTTGCGTTCAGTATGCATCATTCAAAGCGACGTCATCAATTTCCAACACGTTCTGACATCATTTGCTGTTTTTCTGTCATTTACCGATTTGTTTAGAGAGCTAAATGACGGTGAAATTGAAAATCACTACAAAATGAACTCTGAACATGTTGGAACTTGGCATGGTATCATCATTTCGCCCGCATAGCATGTGCAAAAGAGTAGAGATGGTCACGGTGAAAACTGGACGCACCTCGTGTACAAACTGGACAATCTCTTTCGGAGTATCAGGGTTTCGGACGAGAACTCATCTGTTACACGGGCACTTCAATGTTTTTTAAACTTATTTGAACTCCAGCCTATTTTTGCGTTCAGTATGCATCATTCAAAGTGACGTGATCAATTTCCAACACGTTCTGACATCATTTGCTGTTTTTCAGTCATTTACCGATTTGTTTAGGGAGATAAATGACGGTGAAATTGAAAATCACTACAAAATGAACTCTGAACATGTTGGAACTTGGCATGGTATCATCATTTCGCCCGCATAGCATGTGCAAAAGAGTAGAGAGGGTCACGGCGAAAACTGGACGCACCTCGTGTACAAACTAGACAATCTCTTTCGGAGTATCAGGGTTTCGGACGAGAACTCATCTGTTACACGGGCACTTCAATGTTTTTTAAACTTATTTGAACTCCAGCCTATTTTTGCATTCAGTATGCATCATTCAAAGCGACGTCATCAATTTCCAACATGTTCTGACATCATTTGCTGTTTTTCAGTCATTTACCGATTTGTTTAGGGAGCTAAATGACGGTGAAATTGAAAGTCACTACAAAATGAACTCTGAAAATGTTGGAACTTGGCATGGTATCATCATTTCGCCCGCATAGCATGTGCAACAGAGTAGATAGGGTCACGGCGAAAACTGGACACACCTCGTGTACAAACTGGACAATCTCTTTCGGAGTATCAGGGTTTCGGACGAAAACTCATCTGTTACACGGGCACTTCAATGTTTTTTAAACTTATTTGAACTCCAGCCTATTTTTGCGTTCAGTATGCATCATTCAAAGTGACGTCATCAATTTCCAACACGTTCTGACATCATTTGCTGTTTTTCAGTCATTTACCGATTTGTTTAGAGAGCTAAATGACGGTGAAATTGAAAATCACTACAAAATGAACTCTCAACATGTTGGAACTTGGCATGGTATCATCATTTCGCCCGCATAGCATGTGCAAAAGAGTAGAGAGGGTCACGGCGAAAACTGGACGCACCTCGTGTACAAACAGGACAATCTCTTTCGGAGTATCAGGGTTTCGGACGAGAACTCATCTGTTACACGGGCACTTCAATGTTTTTTAAACTTATTTGAACTCCAGCCTATTTTTGCGTTCAGTATGGATCATTCAAAGCGACGTCATCAATTTCCAACACGTTCTGACATCATTTGTTGTTTTTCAGTCATTTACCGATTTGTTTAGGGAGCTAAATGACGGTGAAATTGAAAATCACTACGAAATGAACTCTGAACATGTTGGAACTTGGCATGGTATCATCATTTCGCCCGCATAGCATGTGCAAAAGAGTAGAGAGGGTCACGGCGAAAACTGGACGCACCTCGTGTACAAACTAGACAATCTCTTTCGGAGTATCAGGGTTTCGGACGAGAACTCATCTGTTACAAGGGCACTTCAATGTTTTTTAAACTTATTTGAACTCCAGCCTATTTTTGCATTCAGTATGCATCATTCAAAGCGACGTCATCAATTTCCAACATGTTCTGACATCATTTGCTGTCTTTCAGTCATTTACCGATTTGTTTAGGGAGCTAAATGACGGTGAAATTGAAAGTCACTACAAAATGAACTCTATAATGTTGGAACTTGGCATGGTATCATCATTTCGCCCGCATAGCATGTGCAACAGAGTAGATAGGGTCACGGCGAAAACTGGACGCACCTCGTGTACAAACTGGACAATATCTTTCGGAGTATCAGGGTTTCGGACGAGAACTCATCTGTTACACGGGCACTTCAATGTTTTTTAAACTTATTTGAACTCCAGCCTATTTTTGCGTTCAGCATGCATCATTCAAAGTGACGTCATCAATTTCCAACACGTTCTGACATCATTTGCTGTTTTTCAGTCATTTACCGATTTGTTTAGGGAGCTAAATGACGGTGAAATTGAAAATCACTACAAAATGAACTCTCAACATGTTGGAACTTGGCATGGTATCATCATTTCGCCCGCATAGCATGTGCAAAAGAGTAGAGAGGGTCACGGCGAAAACTGGACGCACCTCGTGTACAAACTGGACAATCTCTTTCGGAGTATCAGGGTTTCGGACGAGAACTCATCTGTTACACAGGCACTTCAATGTTTTTTAAACTTATTTGAACTCCAGCCTATTTTTGTGTTCAGTATGCATCATTCAAAGCGACGTCATCAATTTCCAACATGTTCTGACATCATTTGCTGTTTTTCAGTCATTTACCGATTTGTTTAGGGAGCTAAATGACGGTGAAATTGAAAGTCACTACAAAATGAACTCTGAAAATGTTGGAACTTGGCATGGTTTCATCATTTTGCCCGCATAGCATGTGCAAAAGAGTAGAGAGGGTCACGGCGAAAACTGGACGCACCTCGTGTACAAACTGGACAATCTCTTTCGGAGTATCAGGGTTTCGGACGAGAACTCATCTGTTACACGGGCACTTCAATGTTTTTTAAACTTATTTGAACTCCAGCCTATTTTTGCGTTCAGTATGCATCATTCAAAGCGACGTCATCAATTTCCAACACGTTCTGACATCATTTGCTGTTTTTCAGTCATTTACCGATTTGTTTAGGGAGCTAAATGACGGTGAAATTGAAAATCACTACAAAATGAACTCTGAACATGTTGGAACTTGGCATGGTATCATCATTTCGCCCGCATAGCATGTGCAAAAGAGTAGAGAGGGTCACGGTGAAAACTGGACGCACCTCGTGTACAAACTAGACAATCTCTTTCGGAGTATCAGGGTTTCGGACGAGAACTCATCTGTTACACGGGCACTTCAATGTTTTTGAAACTTATTTGAACTACAACCTATTTTTGCATTCATTATGCATCATTCAAAGCGACGTCATCAATTTCCAACACGTTCTGAGATCATCTGCTATTTTTCAGTAATTTACCGATTTGTTTAGGGAGCTAAATGACGGTGAAATTTAAAATCACTACAAAATGAACTCTGAACATGTTGGAACTTGGCATGGTATCATCATTTCGCCCGCATAGCATGTGCAAAAGAGTAGAGAGGGTCACGGTGAAAACTGGACGCACCTCGTGTACAAACTGGACAATCTCTTTCGGAGTATCAGGGTTTCGGACGAGAACTCATCTGTTACACGGGCACTTCAATGTTTTTTAAACTTATTTGAACTCCAGCCTATTTTTGCATTCAGTATGCATCATTCAAAGCGACGTCATCAATTTCCTGCATGTTCTGACATCATTTGCTGTTTTTCAGTGATTTACCGATTTGTTTAGGGAGCTAAATGACGGTGAAATTGAAAATCACTACAAAATGAACTCTGAACATGTTGGAACTTGGCATGGTATCATCATTTCGCCCGCATAGCATGCGCAAAAGAGTAGAGAGGGTCACGGCAAAAACTGGACGCACCTCGTGTAGAAACTGGACAATCTCTTTCGGAGTATCAGGGTTTCGGACGAGAACTCATCTGTTACACGGAGACTTCAATGTTTTTTAAACTTATTTGAACTCCAGCCTATTTTTGCATTCAATATGCATCATTCAAAGCGACATCATCAATTTCCAACACGTTCTGACATCATTTGTTGTTTTCAGTCATTTACCGATTAGTTTAGGGAGCTAAATGACACTGAAATTGAAAGTCACTACAAAATGAACTCTGAAAATGTTGGAACTTGGCATGGTGTCATCATTTCGCCCGCATAGCATGTGCAGTAGAGTAGATAGGGTCACGGCGAAAACTGGACGCACCTCGTGTACAAACTGGACAATCTCTTTCGGAGTATCAGGGTTTCGGACGAGAACTCATCTGTTACACGGGCACTTCAATGTTTTTTAAACTTATTTGAACTACAGTCTATTTTTGCATTCAGTATGCATCATTCAAAGCGAAGTCATCAATTTCCAACACGTTCTAACATCATTTGCTGTTTTTCAGTCATTTACCGATTTGTTTAGGGAGCTAAATGACGGTGCAATTGAAAATCACTACAAAATGAACTCTGAACATGTTGGAACCTGGCATCGTATCATCATTTCGCCCGCATAGCATGCGCAAAAGAGTAGAGAGGGTCACGGCGAAACCTGGACGCACCTCGTGTACAAACTGGACAATCTCTTTCGGAGTATCAGGGTTTCGGACGAGAACTCATCTGTTACACGGGCACTTCAATGTTTTTTAAACTTATTTGAACTCCAGCCTATTTTTGCATTTAGTATGCATCATTCAAAGCGACGTCATCAATTTCCAACACATTCTCATATCATTTGCAGTTTTTCAGTCATTTACCGATTTGTTTAGAGAGCTAAATGACAGTGAAATTGAAAATCACTACAAAATGAACTCCGAAAATGTTGGAACTTGGCATGGTGTCATCATTTTGCCCGCATAGCATGTGCAAAATAGTAGAGAGGGTCACGGCGAAAACTGGACGCACCTCGTGTACAAACTAGACAATCTCTTTCGGAGTATCAGGGTTTCGGGCAAGAACTCATCTGTTACACGGGCACTTCAATGTTTTTTAAACTTATTTGAACTCCAGCCTATTTTTGCGTTCAGTATGCATCATTCAAAGTGACGTCATCAGTTTCCAACACGTTCTGACATCATTTGCTATTTTTCATTCATTTACCGATTTGTTTAGGGAGCTAAATGGCGGTGAAATTGAAAGTCACTACTAAATGAATTCTAAAAATGTTGGAACTTGGCATGGTATCATCATTTCGCCCGCATAGCATGTGCAACAGAGAAGATAGGGTCACGGCGAAAACTGGACGCACCTCGTGTACAAACTGGACAATCTCTTTCGGAGTATCAGGGTTTCGGACGAGAACTCATCTGTTACACGGGCACTTCAATGTTTTTTAAACTGATTTGAACTCCAGCCTATTTTTGCATTCAGTATGCATCATTGAAAGCGACGTCATCAATTTCCCACACGTTCTGACATCATTTGTTGTTTTTCAGTCATTTACCGATTTGTTTAGGGAGCTAAATGACGGTGAAATTGAAAATCACTAAAAAATAAACTCTCAACATGTTGGAACTTGGCATGGTATCATCATTTCGCCCGCATAGCATGTGCAAAAGAGTAGAGAGGGTTACGGCGAAAACTGGACGCACCTCGTGTACAAACTGGACAATCTCTTTCGGAGTATCAGGGTTTCGGACGAGAACTCATCTGTTACACTGGCACTTCAATGTTTTTTAAACTTATTTGAACTCCAGCCTATTTTTGCGTTCAGTATGCATCATTCAAAGCGACGTCATCAATTTCCAACACGTTCTTACATCATTTGCTGTTTTCAGTCATTTACCGATTTGTTTAGGGAGCTAAATGACAGTGAAATTGAAAGTCACTACAAAATGAACTCTGAAAATGTTGGAACTTGGCATGGTGTCATCATTTTGCCCGCATAGCATGTGCAAAAGAGTAGAGAGGGTCACGGTGAAAATTGGACGCACCTCGTGTACAAACTGGACAATCTCTTTCGGAGTATCAGGGTTTCGGACGAGAACTCATCTGTTTCACGGGCACTTCAATGTTTTTTGAACTTATTTGAACTCCAGCCTATTTTTGCATTCAGTATACATCATTCAAAGCGACGTCATCAATTTCCAACACGTTCTGACATCATTTGCTGTTTTTCAGTGATTTACCGATTTGTTTAGGGAGCTAAATGACGGTGAAATTGAAAATCACTACAAAATGAACTCTGAACATGTTGGAACTTGGCATGGTATCATCATTTCGCTCGCATAGCATGCAAAAGAGTAGAGAGGGTCACGGCGAAAACTGGACGCACCTCGTGTAAAAACAGGACAATCTCTTTCGGAGTATCAGGGTTTCGGACGAGAACTCATCTGTTACACGGGCACTTCAATGTTTTTTAAACTTATTTGAACTCCAGCCTATTTTTGCATTCAGTATGCATCATTCAAAGCGACGTCATCAATTTCCCACACGTTCTGACATCATTTGTTGTTTTTCAGTCATTTACCGATTTGTTTAGGGAGCTAAATGACGGTGAAATTGAAAATCACTACAAAATAAACTCTCAACATGTTGGAACTTGGCATGGTATCATCATTTCGCCCGCATAGCATGTGCAAAAGAGTAGAGAGGGTTACGGCGAAAACTGGACGCACCTCGTGTACAAACTGGACAATCTCTTTCGGAGTATCAGGGTTTCGGACGAGAACTCATCTGTTTCACGGGCACTTCATTGTTTTTTAAACTTATTTGAACTCCAGCCTATTTTTGCGTTCAGTATGCATCACTCAAAGCGACGTCATCAATTTCCAACACGTTCTGACATCATTTGCTGTTTTTCAGTCATTTACCGATTTGTTTAGGGAGCTAAATGACGGTGAAATTGAAAATCACTACAAAATGAACTCTGAACATGTTGGAACTTGGCATGGTATCATCATTTCGCCCGCATAGCATGTGCAAAAGAGTAGAGAGGGTCACGGCGAAAACTGGACGCACCTCGTGTACAAACTGGACAATCTCTTTCGGAGTATCAGGGTTTCGGACGAGAACTCATCTGTTACACTGGCACTTCAATGTTTCTTAAACTTATTTGAACTCCAGCCTATTTTTGCGTTCAGTATGCATCATTCAAAGCGACGTCATCAATTTCCAACACGTTCTGACATCATTTGCTGTTTTCAGTCATTTACCGATTTGTTTAGGGAGCTAAATGACAGTGAAATTGAAAGTCACTACAAAATAAACTCTGAAAATGTTGGAACTTGGCATGGTGTCATCATTTTGCCCGCATAGCATGTGCAAAAGGGTAGAGAGGGTCACGGCGAAAATTGGACGCACCTCGTGTACAAACTGGACAATCTCTTTCGGAGTATCAGGGTTTCGGACGAGAACTCATCTGTTTCACGGGCACTTCAATGTTTTTTGAACTTATTTGAACTCCAGCCTATTTTTGCAATCAATATGCATCATTCAAAGCGACGTCATCAATTTCCAACACGTTCTGACATCATTTGCTGTTTTTCAGTGATTTATCGATTTGTTTAGGGAGCTAAATGACGGTGAAATTGAAAATCACTACAAAATGAACTCTGAACATGTTGGAACTTGGCATGGTATCATCATTTCGCTCGCATAGCATGCAAAAGAGTAGAGAGGGTCACGGCGAAAACTGGACGCACCTCGTGTAAAAACAGGACAATCTCTTTCGGAGTATCAGGGTTTCGGACGAGAACTCATCTGTTACACGGGCACTTCAATGTTTTTTAAACTTATTTTAACTCCAGCCTATTTTTGCATTCAGTATGCATCATTCAAAGCGACGTCATCAATTTCCCTAACGTTCTGACATCATTTGTTGTTTTTCAGTCATTTACCGATTTGTTTAGGGAGCTAAATGACGGTGAAATTGAAAATCACTACAAAATAAACTCTCAACATGTTGGAACTTGGCATGGTATCATCATTTCGCCCGCATAGCATGTGCAAAAGGGTAGAGAGGGTTACGGCGAAAACTGGACGCACCTCGTGTACAAACTGGACAATCTCTTTCGGAGTATCAGGGTTTCGGACGAGAACTCATCTGTTACACTGGCACTTCAATGTTTTTTAAACTTATTTGAACTCCAGCCTATTTTTGCGTTCAGTATGCATCATTCAAAGCGACGTCATCAATTTCCAACACGTTCTGACATCATTTGCTGTTTTCAGTCATTTACCGATTTGTTTAGGGAGCTAAATGACAGTGAAATTGAAAGTCACTACAAAATGAACTCTGAAAATGTTGGAACTTGGCATGGTGTCATCATTTTGCCCGCATAGCATGTGCAAAAGAGTAGAGAGGGTCACGGCAAAAAGTGGACGCACCTCGTGTACAAACTGGACAATCTCTTTCGGAGTATCAGGGTTTCGGACGAGAACTCATCTGTTTCACGGGCACTTCATTGTTTTTTAAACTTATTTGAACTCCAGCCTATTTTTGCATTCAGTATGCATCATTCAAAGCGACGTCATCAATTTCCAACACGTTCTGACATCATTTGCTGTTTTTCGGTGATTTACCGATTTGTTTAGGGAGCTAAATGACGGTGAAATTGAAAATCACTATAAAATGAACTCTGAAAATGTTGGAACGTGGCATGGTGTCATAATTTTGCCCGCATAGCATGTGCAAAAGAGAAGAGAGGGTCACGGCGAAAACTGGACGCACCTCGTGTACAAACTAGACAATCTCTTTCGGAGTATCAGGGTTTCGGACAAGAACTCATCTGTTAAACGGGCACTTCAATGTTTTTCAAAACTTATTTGAACTCCAGCCTATTTTTGCGTTCAGTATGCATCATTCAAAGCGACGTCATCAATTTCCAACATGTTCTGACATCATTTGCTGTTTTTCAGTCATTTACCGATTTGTTTAGGGAGCTAAATGATGGTGAAATTGAAAGTCACTACAAAATGAACTCTGAAAATGTTGGAACGTGGCATGGTGTCATAATTTTGCCCGCATAGCATGTGCAAAAGAGAAGAGAGGGTCACGGCGAAAACTGGACGCACCTCGTGTACAAACTAGACAATCTCTTTCGGAGTATCAGGGTTTCGGACAAGAACTCATCTGTTAAACGGGCACTTCAATGTTTTTCAAAACTTATTTGAACTCCAGCCTATTTTTGCGTTCAGTATGCATCATTCAAAGCGACGTCATCAATTTCCAACATGTTCTGACATCATTTGTTGTTTTTCAGTCATTTACCGATTTGTTTAGGGAGCTAAATGATGGTGAAATTGAAAGTCACTACAAAATGAACTCTGAAAATGTTGGAACTTGGCATGGTACCATCATTTCGCCCGCGTAGCATGTGCAACAGAGTAGATAGGGTCACGACGAAAACAGGACGCACCTCGTGTACAAACTGGACAATCTCTTTCGCAGTATCAGGGTTTCGGATGAGAACTCATCTGTTACACAGGCACTTCAATGTTTTTTAAACTTATTTGAACTCCAGCCTATTTTTGCATTCAGTATGCATCATTCAAAGCGACGTCATCAATTTCCAACATGTTCTGACATCATTTGCTGTTTTTCAGTCATTTACCGATTTGTTTAGAGAGCTAAATGACAGTGAAATTGAAAATCACTACAAAATGAACTCTGAAAATGTTGGAACTTGGCATGGTGTCATCATTTTGCCCGCATAGCATGTGCAAAAGAGTATAGAGGGTCAGGGCGAAAACTGGACGCACCTCGTGTACAAACTGGACAATCTCTTTCGGAGTATCAGGGTTTCGGACGAGAACTCATCTGTTACACGGGCACTTCAATGTTTTTTTAACTTATTTGAACTCCAGCCTATTTTTGTATTCAGTATGCATCATTCAAAGCAACGTCATCAATTGCCAACACGTTCTGACATCATTTGCTGTTTTTCAGTCATTTACCGATTTGTTTAGGGAGCTAAATGACGGTGAAATTGAAAATCACTACAAAATGAACTCTGAGCATGTTGGAACTTGGCATGGTATCATCATTTCGCCCGCATAGCATGTGCAAAAGAGTAGAGAGGGTCACGGCGAAAACTGGACGCACCTTGTGTACAAACTAGACAATCTCTTTTGGAGTATCAGGGTTTCGGACAAGAACTCATCTGTTACACGGGCACTTCAATGTTTTTTAAACTTATTTGAACTCCAGCTTATTTTTGCATTCAGTATGCATCATTCAAAGCGACGTCATCAATTTCCAACACGTTCTGACATCATTTGCTATTTTTCAGTCATTTACCGATTTGTTTAGAGAGCTAAATGACGGTGAAATTGAAAATCACTACAAAATGAACTCTGAAAATGTTGCAACTTGGCATGGTATCATCATTTTGCCCGCGTAGCATGTGCAAAAGTGTAGAGAGGGTCACGGCGAAAACTGGACGCACCTCGTGTACAAACTGGACAATCTCTTTAGGAGTATCAGGGTTTCGGACGAGAACTCATATGTTACACGGGCACTTCAATGTTTTTTAAACTTATTTGAACTCCGGCCTATTTTTGCATTCAGTATGCATCATTCAAAGCGACGTCATCAATTTTCAACACGTTCTGACATCATTTGCTGTTTTTCAGTCATTCACCGATTTGTTTAGGGAGCTAAATGATGGTGAAATTGAAAATCACTACAAAATGAACTCTGAACATGTTGGAACTTGGCATGGTATCATCATTTCGCCCGCATAGCATGTGCAAAAGAGTAGAGAGGGTCACGGCGAAAACTGGACGCACCTCGTGTACAAACTGGACAATCTCTTTCGGAGTATGAGGGTTTCGGACAAGAACTCATCTGTTACACGGGCACTTCAATGTTTTTTAAACTTATTTGAACTCCAGCCTATTTTTGCGTTCAGTATGCATCATTCAAAGCGACGTCATCAATTTCCAACACGTTCTGACATGATTTGCTGTTTTCAGTCATTTACCGATTTGTTTAGGGAGCTAAATGACGGTGAAATTGAAAATCACTACAAAATGAACTTTGAGCATGTTGGAACCTGGCATGGTATAATCATTTCGCCCGCATAGCATGTGCAAAAGAGTAGAGAGGGTCACGGCGAAAACTGGACGCACCTCGTGTACAAACTGGACAATCTCTTTCGGAGTATCAGGGTTTCGGACGAGAACTCATCTGTTACACGGGCAATTCAATGTTTTTTAAACTTATTTGAACTCCAGCCTATTTTTGCATTCAGTATGCATCATTCAAAGTGACGTCATCAATTTCCAACACGTTCTGACATCATTTGCTGTTTTTCAGTCATTTACCGATTTGTTCAGAGAGCTAAATGACGATGAAATTGAAAATCACTACAAAATGAACTCTGAAAATGTTGGAACTTGGCATGGTGTCATCATTTTGCCCGCATAGGATGTGCAAAAGAGTAGAGAGGGTCACGGCGAAAACTGGACGCACCTTGTGTACAAACTAGACAATCTCTTTCGGAGTATCAGGGTTTCGGACAAGAACTCATCTGTTACACGGGCACTTCAATGTTTTTTAAACTTATTTGAACTCCAGCCTATTTTTAAGTTCAGTATGCATCATTCAAAGCGACGTCATCAATTTCCAACACGTTCTGACACCATTTGCTGTTTTTCAGTCATTTACCGATTTGTTTAGGGAGCTAAATGATGGTGAAATTGAAAGTCACTACAAAATGAACTCTGAAAATGTTGGAACTTGGCATGGTATCATCATGTCGCCCGTGTAGCATGTGCAACAGAGTAGATAGGGTCACAGCGAAAACTGGACGCACCTCGTGTACAAACTGGACAATCTCTTTCGTAGTATCAGGGTTTCGGATGAGAACTCATCTGTTACACGGGCGCTTCAATGTTTTTTAAACTTATTTGAACTCCAGCCTATTTTTCCATTCAGTATGCATCATTCAAAGCGACGTCATCAATTTCCAACACGTTCTGACATCATTTGCTGTTTTTCAGTCATTTACCGATTTGTTTAGAGAGCTAAATGACGATGAAATTGAAAATCACTACAAAATGAACTCCGAAAATGTTGCAACTTGGCATGGTATCATCATTTTGCCCGCGTATCATGTGCAAAAGTGTAGAGAGGGTCACGGCGAAAACTGGACGCACCTCGTGTACAAACTGGACAATCTCTTTAGGAGTATCAGGGTTTCGGACGAGAACTCATATGTTACACGGGCGCTTCAATGTTTTTTAAACTTATTTGAACTCCAGCCTATTTTTGCGTTCAGTATGCATCATTCAAAGCGACGTCATCAATTTCCAACACGTTCTGACATCATTTGCTGTTTTTCAGTCATTTACCGATTTGTTTAGGGAGCTAAATGACGGTGAAATTGAAAATCACTACAAAATGAACTCTGAACATGTTGGAACTTGGCATGGTATCATCATTTCGTCCGCATAGCATGTGCAAAAGAGTAGAGAGGGTCACGGCGAAAACTGGACGCACCTCGTGTACAAACTGGACAATCTCTTTCGGAGTATCAGGGTTTCGGACGAGAACTCATCTGTTACACGGGCACTTCAATGTTTTTTAAATTTATTTGAACTCCAGCCTATTTTTGCATTCAGTATGCATCATTCAAAGCGACGTCATCAATTTCCAACACGTTCTGACATCATTTGCTGTTTTTCAGTCATTTACCGATTTGTTTAGAGAGCTAAATGACGATGAAATTGAAAATCACTACAAAATGAACTCTGAACATGTTGGAACTTGGCATGGTATCATCATTTCGCCCGAATAGCATGTGCAAAAGAGTAGAGAGGGTCAGGGCAAAAACTTGACGCACCTCGTGTACAAACTGGACAATCTCTTTCGGAGTATCAGGGTTTCGGACGAGAACTCATCTGTTACACGGGCACTTCAATGTTTTTTAAACTTATTTGAACTCCAGCCTATTTGTGCATTCAGTATGCATCATTCAAAGTGACGTCATCAATTTCCAACACGTTCTGACATCATTTGTTGTTTTTCAGTCATTTACCGATTTGTTCAGAGAGCTAAATGACAGTGAAATTGAAAATCACTACAAAATGAACTCTGAAAATGTTGGAACTTGGCATGGTGTCATCATTTTGCCCGCATAGCATGTGCAAAAGAGTAGAGAGGGTGACGGCAAAAATTGGACCCACGTTGTATACAAACTAGACAATCTCTTTCGGAGTATCAGGGTTTCGGACGAGAACTCATCAGTTACACGGGCACTGCAATGTTTTTTAAACTTATTTGATCTCCAGCCTATTTTTAAGTTCAGTATGCATCATTCAAAGCGACGTCATCAATTTCCAACACGTTCTGACACCATTTGCTGTTTTTCAGTCATTTACCGATTTGTTTAGGGAGCTAAATGACGGTGAAATTGAAAATCACTACAAAATGAACTCTAAACATGTGGGAACTTGGCATGGTATCATCATTTCGCCCGCATAGCATGTGCAAAAGAGTAGAGAGGGTCAGGGCGAAAACTGGACGCACCTCGTGTACAAACTGGACAATCTCTTTCGGAGTATCAGGGTTTCGGACGAGAACTCATCTGTTACACGGGCACTTCAATGTTTTTTAAACTTATTTGAACTCCAGCCTATTTTTGCATTCAGTATGCATCATTCAAAGTGATGTCATCAATTTCCAACACGTTCTGACATCATTTGCTGTTTTTCAATCATTTACCGATTTGTTCAGAGAGCTAAATGACAGTGAAATTGAAAATCACTACAAAATGAACTCTGAAAATGTTGGAACTTGGCATGGTGTCATCATTTTGCCCGCATAGCATGTGCAAAAGAGTAGAGAGGGTCACGGCGAAAATTGGACGCACGTTGTGTACAAACTAGACAATCTCTTTCGGAGTATCAGGGTTTCGGACGAGAACTCATCTGTTACACGGGCACTTCATTGTTTTTCAAACTTATTTGAACTCCAGCCTATTTTTAAGTTCAGTATGCATCATTCAAAGCGACGTCATCAATTTCCAACACGTTCTGACACCATTTGCTGTTTTTCAGTCATTTACGATTTGTTTAGGGAGCTAAATGACGGTGAAATTGAAAGTTACTACTAAATGAACTCTGAAAATGTTGGAACTTGGCATGGTATCATCATTTCGCCCGCATAGCATGTGCAACAGAGTAGATAGGGTCACGGCGAAAACTGGACGCACCTCGTGTACAAACTGGACAATCTCTTTCGGAGTATCGGGGTTTCGGACGAGAACTCATCTGTTACACGGGCACTTCAATGTATTTTAAACTTTTTTGAACTCCAGCCAATTTTTGCGTTCAGTATGCATCATTCAAAGCGACGTCATCAATTTCCCACACGTTCTGACATCATTTGTTGTTTTTCAGTCATTTACCGATTTGTTTAGGGAGCTAAATGACAGTGAAATTGAAAATCACTACAAAATGAACTCTGAACATGTAGGAACTTGGTATGGTATCATCATTTCGCCCGCATAGCATGTGCAAAAGAGTAGAGAGGGTCAGGGCGAAAACTGGACGCACCTCGTGTACAAACTGGACAATCTCTTTCGGAGTATCAGGGTTTCGGACGAGAACTCATCTGTTACACGGGCACTTCAATGTTTTTTAAACTTATTTGAACTCCAGCCTATTTTTGCATTCAGTATGCATCATTCAAAGTGACGTCATCAATTTCCAACACGTTCTGACATCATTTGCTGTTTTTCAGTCATTTACCGATTTGTTCAGAGAGCTAAATGACAGTGAAATTGAAAATCACTACAAAATGAACTCTGAAAATGTTGGAACTTGGCATGGTGTCATCATTTTGCCCACATAGCATGTGCAAAAGAGTAGAGAGGGTCACGGCGAAAATTGGACGCACGTTGTGTACAAACTAGAAAATCTCTTTCGGAGTATCAGGGTTTCGGACAAGAACTCATCTGTTACACGGGCACTTCAATGTTTTTTAAACTGATTTGAACTCCAGCCTATTTTTAAGTTCAGTATGCATCATTCAAAGCGACGTCATCAATTTCCAACACGTTCTGACACCATTTGCTGTTTTTCAGTCATTTACCGATTTGTTTAGGGAGCTAAATGACGGTGAAATTGAAAATCACTACAAAATGAACTCTGAGCATGTTGGAACTTGGCATGGTATCGTCATATCGCCCGCATAGCATGTGCAAAAGAGTACAGATGGTCACGGCGAAAACTGGACGCACCTCGTGTACAAACTGGACAATCTCTTTCGGAGTATCGGGGTTTCGGATGAGAACTCATCTGTTACACGGGCACTTCAATGTTTTTTAAACTTATTTGAACTCCAGCCTATTTTTGCATTCAGTATGCATCATTCAAAGCGACGTCATCAATTTCCAACACGTTCTGACACCATTTGCTGTTTTTCAGTCATTTACCGATTTGTTTAGGGAGCTAAATGATGGTGAAATTGAAAGTCACTACAAAATGAACTCTGAAAATGTTGGAACTTGGCATGGTATCATCATGTCGCCCGTGTAGCATGTGCAACAGAGTAGATAGGGTCACGGCGAAAACTGGACGCACCTCGTGTACAAACTGGACAATCTCTTCCGTAGTATCAGGGTTTCGGACGAGAACTCATCTGTTACACGGGCACTTCAATGTTTTTTAAACTTATTTGAACTCCAGCCTATTTTTCCATTCAGTATGCATCATTCAAAGCGACGTCATCAATTTCCAACACGTTCTGACATCATTTGCTGTTTTTCAGTCATTTACCGATTTGTTTAGAGAGCTAAATGACGATGAAATTGAAAATCACTACAAAATGAACTCTGAAAATGTTGCAACTTGGCATGGTATCATCATTTTGCCCGCGTATCATGTGCAAAAGTGTAGAGAGGGTCACGGCGAAAACTGGACGCACCTCGTGTACAAACTGGACAATCTCTTTAGGAGTATCAGGGTTTCGGATGAGAACTCATATGTTACACGGGCGCTTCAATGTTTTTTAAACTTATTTGAACTCCAGCCTATTTTTGCGTTCAGTATGCATCATTCAAAGCGACGTCATCAATTTCCAACACGTTCTGACATCATTTGCTGTTTTTCAGTCATTTACCGATTTGTTTAGGGAGCTAAATGACGGTGAAATTGAAAATCACTACAAAATGAACTCTGAACATGTTGGAACTTGGCATGGTATCATCATTTCGTCCGCATAGCATGTGCAAAAGAGTAGAGAGGGTCACGGCGAAAACTGGACGCACCTCGTGTACAAACTGGACAATCTCTTTCGGAGTATCAGGGTTTCGGACGAGAACTCATCTGTTACACGGGCACTTCAATGTTTTTTAAATTTATTTGAACTCCAGCCTATTTTTGCATTCAGTATGCATCATTCAAAGCGACGTCATCAATTTCCAACACGTTCTGACATCATTTGCTGTTTTTCAGTCATTTACCGATTTGTTTAGAGAGCTAAATGACGGTGAAATTGAAAATCACTACAAAATGAACTCTGAACATGTTGGAACTTGGCATGGTATCATCATTTCGCCCGAATAGCATGTGCAAAAGAGTAGAGAGGGTCAGGGCAAAAACTTGACGCACCTCGTGTACAAACTGGACAATCTCTTTCGGAGTATCAGGGTTTCGGACGAGAACTCATCTGTTACACGGGCACTTCAATGTTTTTTAAACTTATTTGAACTCCAGCCTATTTGTGCGTTCAGTATGCATCATTCAAAGTGACCTCATCAATTTCCAACACGTTCTGACATCATTTGTTGTTTTTCAGTCATTTACCGATTTGTTCAGAGAGCTAAATGACAGTGAAATTGAAAATCACTACAAAATGAACTCTGAAAATCCTTGAACTTGGCATGGTGTCATCATTTTGCCCGCATAGCATGTGCAAAAGAGTAGAGAGGGTGACGGCAAAAATTGGACCCACGTTGTGTACAAACTAGACAATCTCTTTCGGAGTATCAGGGTTTCGGACGAGAACTCATCAGTTACACGGGCACTGCAATGTTTTTTAAACTTATTTTATCTCCAGCCTATTTTTAAGTTCAGTATGCATCATTCAAAGCGACGTCATCAATTTCCAGCACGTTCTGACACCATTTGCTGTTTTTCAGTCATTTACCGATTTGTTTAGGGAGCTAAATGACGGTGAAATTGAAAATCACTACAAAATGAACTCTGAACATGTGGGAACTTGGCATGGTATCATCATTTCGCCCGCATAGCATGTGCAAAAGAGTAGAGAGGGTCAGGGCGAAAACTGGACGCACCTCGTGTACAAACTGGACAATCTCTTTCGGAGTATCAGGGTTTCGGACGAGAACTCATCTGTTACACGGGCACTTCAATGTTTTTTAAACTTATTTGAACTCCAGCCTATTTTTGCATTCAGTATGCATCATTCAAAGTGATGTCATCAATTTCCAACACGTTCTGACATCATTTGCTGTTTTTCAATCATTTACCGATTTGTTCAGAGAGCTAAATGACAGTGAAATTGAAAATCACTACAAAATGAACTCTGAAAATGTTGGAACTTGGCATGGTGTCATCATTTTGCCCGCATAGCATGTGCAAAAGAGTAGAGAGGGTCACGGCGAAAATTGGACGCACGTTGTGTACAAACTAGACAATCTCTTTCGGAGTATCAGGGTTTCGGACGAGAACTCATCTGTTACACGGGCACTTCATTGTTTTTTAAACTTATTTGAACTCCAGCCTATTTTTAAGTTCAGTATGCATCATTCAAAGCGACGTCATCAATTTCCAACACGTTCTGACACCATTTGCTGTTTTTCAGTCATTTACGATTTGTTTAGGGAGCTAAATGACGGTGAAATTGAAAGTCACTACTAAATGAACTCTGAAAATGTTGGAACTTGGCATGGTATCATCATTTCGCCCGCATAGCATGTGCAACAGAGTAGATAGGGTCACGGCGAAAACTGGACGCACCTCGTGTACAAACTGGACAATCTCTTTCGGAGTATCGGGGTTTCGGACGAGAACTCATCTGTTACACGGGCACTTCAATGTATTTTAAACTTTTTTGAACTCCAGCCAATTTTTGCGTTCAGTATGCATCATTCAAAGCGACGTCATCAATTTCCCACACGTTCTGACATCATTTGTTGTTTTTCAGTCATTTACCGATTTGTTTAGGGAGCTAAATGACAGTGAAATTGAAAATCACTACAAAATGAACTGTGAACATGTAGGAACTTGGTATGGTATCATCATTTCGCCCGCATAGCATGTGCAAAAGAGTAGAGAGGGTCACGGCGAAAACTGGACGCACCTCGTGTACAAACTGGACAATCTCTTTCGGAGTATCAGGGTTTCGGACGAGAACTCATCTGTTACACGGGCACTTCAATGTTTTTTAAACTTATTTGAACTCCAGCCTATTTTTGCATTCAGTATGCATCATTCAAAGTGACGTCATCAATTTCCAACACGTTCTGACATCATTTGCTGTTTTTCAGTCATTTACCGATTTGTTCAGAGAGCTAAATGACAGTGAAATTGAAAATCACTACAAAATGAACTCTGAAAATGTTGGAACTTGGCATGGTGTCATCATTTTGCCCACATAGCATGTGCAAAAGAGTAGAGAGGGTCACGGCGAAAATTGGACGCACGTTGTGTACAAACTAGAAAATCTCTTTCGGAGTATCAGGGTTTCGGACAAGAACTCATCTGTTACACGGGCACTTCAATGTTTTTTAAACTGATTTGAACTCCAGCCTATTTTTAAGTTCAGTATGCATCATTCAAAGCGACGTCATCAATTTCCAACACGTTCTGACACCATTTGCTGTTTTTCAGTCATTTACCGATTTGTTTAGGGAGCTAAATGACGGTGAAATTGAAAATCACTACAAAATGAACTCTGAGCATGTTGGAACTTGGCATGGTATCATCATTTCGCCCGCATAGCATGTGCAAAAGAGTAGAGATGGTCACGGCGAAAACTGGACGCACCTCGTGTACAAACTGGACAATCTCTTTCGGAGTATCGGGGTTTCGGACGAGAACTCATCTGTTACACGGGCACTTCAATGTTTTTTAAACTTATTTGAACTCCAGCCTATTTTTGCATTCAGTATGCATCATTCAAAGCGACGCCATCAATTTCCAACACGTTCTGACATCATTTGCTGTTTTTCAGTCATTTACCGATTTGTTTAGAGAGCTAAATGACAGTGAAATTGAAAAGCACTACAAAATGAACTCTGAAAATGTTGGAACTTGGCATGGTGTCATCTTTTCGCCCGCATAGCATGTGCAAACGAGTAGAGAGGGTCACGGTGAAAACTGGACGCACCTCGTGTACAAACTAGACAATCTCTTTCAGAGTATCAGGGTTTCGGACAAGAACTCATCTGTTACACGGGCACTTCAATGTTTTTTTAACTTATTTGAACTCCAGCCTATTTTTGCGTTCAGTATGCATCATTCAAAGCGACGTCATCAATTTCCAACACGTTCTGACATCATTTGCTGTTTTTCAGTCATTTACCGATTTGTTTAGGGAGCTAAATGACGGTGAAATTGAAAATCACTACAAAATGAACTCTGAACATGCTGGAACTTGGCATGGTATCATCATTTCGCCCGCATAGCATGTGCAAATGAGTAGATAGGGTCACGGCGAAAATTGGACGCACCTCGTGTACAAACTGGACAATCTCTTTCGGAGTATCAGGGTTTCGGATGAGAACTCATCTGTTACACGGGCACTTCAATGTTTTTTAAACTTATTTGAACTCCAGCCTATTTTGCATTCAGTATGCATCATTCAAAGCGACGTCATCAATTTCCAACACGTTCTGACATCATTTGCTGTTTTTCAGTCATTTACCAATTTGTTTAGGGAGCTAAAAGATGGTGAAATTGAAAATCACTACAAAATGAACTCTGAAAATGTTGGAACTTGGCATGGTATCATCTTTTCGCCCGCATAGCAAGTGCAACAGAGTAGAGAGGGTCACGGCAAAAACTGGACGCCCCTCGTGTACAAACTGGACAATCTCTTTCGCAGTATCAGGGTTTCGGACGAGAACTCATCTGTTACACGGGCACTTCAATGTTTTTTAAACTTATTTGAACTCCAGCCTATTTTTGCGTTCAGTATGCATCATTCAAAGCGACGTCATCAATTTCCAACACGTTCTGACATCATTTGCTGTTTTTTAGTCATTTACCAATTTGTTTAGGGAGCTAAAAGATGGTGAAATTGAAAATCACTATAAAATGAACTCTGAAAATGTTGGAACTTGGCATGGTATCATCTTTTCGCCCGCATAGCAAGTGCAACAGAGTAGAGAGGGTCACGGCGAAAACTGGACGCACCTCGTGTACAAACTGGACAATCTCTTTCGGAGTATCAGGGTTTCGGACGAGAACTCATCTGTTACACGGGCACTTCAATGTTTTTTAAACTTATTTGAACTCCAGCCTATTTTTGCATTCAGTATGCATCATTCAAAGCGACGTCATCAATTTCCAACACGTTCTGACATCATTTGCTGTTTTTCAGTCATTTACCGATTTGTTTAGAGAGCTAAGTGACGGTGAAATTGCAAATCACTACAAAATGAACTCTGAAAATGTTGGAACTTGTCATGGTATCATCATTTCGCCCGCGTAGCATGTGCAAAAGAGTAGAGAGGGTCACGGCGAAAACTAGACGCACCTCGTGTACAAACTGGACAATCTCTTTCGGAGTATCAGGGTTTCGGACGAGAACTCATCTGTTACACGGCCACTTCAATGTTTGTTAAACTTATTTGAACTCCAGCCTATTTTTGCGTTCATTATGCATCATTCGAAGCGACGTCATCAATTTCCAACACGTTCTGACATCATTTGCTGTTTTTTAGTCATTTACCGATTTGTTTAGGGAGCTAAATGACGGTGAAATTGAAAATCACTACCAAATGAACTCTGAAAATATTGGAACTTGGCATGGTATCATCATTTCGCCCGCATAGCATGTGCAATAGAGTAGAGAGGGTCACGGCGAAAACTGGACGCACCTCGTGTACAAACTGGACAATCTCTTTCAGAGTATCAAGGTTTCGGACAAGAACTCATCTGTTACACGGGCACTTCAATGTTTTTTAAACTTATTTGAACTCCAGCCTATTTTTGCATTCAGTATGCATCATTTAAAGCGACGTCATCAATTTCCAAAACGTTCTGACATAATTTGCTGTTTTTCAGTCATTTACCGATTTGTTTAGGGAACTAAATGACGGTGAAATTGAAAGTCACTACAAAATGAATTCTGAAAATGTTGGAACTTGGCATGGTATCATCATTTCGCCCGCATAGCATGTGCAATAGAGTAGATAGGGTCACGGCGAAAACTGGACGCACCTCGTGTACAAACTGGACAATCTCTTTCGGAGTATCAGGGTTTCGGACAAGAACTCATCTGTTACACGGGCACTTCAATGTTTTTTAAACTTATTTGAACTCCAGCCTATTTTTGCATTCAGTATGCATCATTCAAAGCTACGTCATCAATTTAAAACACGTTCTGACATCATTTGCTGTTTTTCAGTCATTTAAGCATTTGTTTAGAGAGCTAAATGACGGTGAAATTGAAAATCACTACAAAATGAACTCTGAGCATGTTGGAACTTGGCATGGTATCATCATTTCGCTCGCGTAGCATGTGCAAAAGAGTAGACAGGGTCACGGCGAAAACTGGACGCACCTCGTGTACAAACTGGACAATCTCTTTCAGAGTATCAGGGTTTCGGACGAGAACTCATCTGTTACACGGGCACTTGAATGTTTTTTAAACTTATTTGAACTCCAGCCTATTTTTGCATTCAGTATGCATCATTCAAAGCGACGTCATCAATTTCCAACACGTTCTAACATCATTTGCTATTTTTCAGTCATTTACCGATTTGTTTAGAGAGCTAAATGACAGTGAAATTGAAAATCACTAAAAAATGAACTCTGAAAATGTTGGAACTTGGCATGGTGTCATCATTTTGATCGCATAGCATGTGCAAAAGAGTAGAGAGGGTCACGGCGAAAACAGGACGCACCTCGTGTACAAACTAGACAATCTCTTTCGGAGTATCGGGGTTTCGGACGAGAACTCATCTGTTACACGGGCACTTCAATGTTTTTTAAACTTATTTGAACTCCAGCCTATTTTTGCATTCAGTATGCATCATTCAAAGCGACGCCATCAATTTCCAACACGTTCTGACATCATTTGCTGTTTTTCAGTCATTTACCGATTTGTTTAGAGAGCTAAATGACAGTGAAATTGAAAAGCACTACAAAATGAACTCTGAAAATGTTGGAACTTGGCATGGTGTCATCTTTTCGCCCGCATAGCATGTGCAAACGAGTAGAGAGGGTCACGGTGAAAACTGGACGCACCTCGTGTACAAACTAGACAATCTCTTTCAGAGTATCAGGGTTTCGGACAAGAACTCATCTGTTACACGGGCACTTCAATGTTTTTTTAACTTATTTGAACTCCAGCCTATTTTTGCGTTCAGTATGCATCATTCAAAGCGACGTCATCAATTTCCAACACGTTCTGACATCATTTGCTGTTTTTCAGTCATTTACCGATTTGTTTAGGGAGCTAAATGACGGTGAAATTGAAAATCACTACAAAATGAACTCTGAACATGCTGGAACTTGGCATGGTATCATCATTTCGCCCGCATAGCATGTGCAAATGAGTAGATAGGGTCACGGCGAAAATTGGACGCACCTCGTGTACAAACTGGACAATCTCTTTCGGATTATCAGGGTTTCGGATGAGAACTCATCTGTTACACGGGCACTTCAATGTTTTTTAAACTTATTTGAACTCCAGCCTATTTTTGCATTCAGTATGCATCATTCAAAGCGACGTCATCAATTTCCAACACGTTCTGACATCATTTGCTGTTTTTCAGTCATTTACCAATTTGTTTAGGGAGCTAAAAGATGGTGAAATTGAAAATCACTACAAAATGAACTCTGAAAATGTTGGAACTTGGCATGGTATCATCTTTTCGCCCGCATAGCAAGTGCAACAGAGTAGAGAGGGTCACGGCAAAAACTGGACGCCCCTCGTGTACAAACTGGACAATCTCTTTCGCAGTATCAGGGTTTCGGACGAGAACTCATCTGTTACACGGGCACTTCAATGTTTTTTAAACTTATTTGAACTCCAGCCTATTTTTGCGTTCAGTATGCATCATTCAAAGCGACGTCATCAATTTCCAACACGTTCTGACATCATTTGCTGTTTTTTAGTCATTTACCAATTTGTTTAGGGAGCTAAAAGATGGTGAAATTGAAAATCACTATAAAATGAACTCTGAAAATGTTGGAACTTGGCATGGTATCATCTTTTCGCCCGCATAGCAAGTGCAACAGAGTAGAGAGGGTCACGGCGAAAACTGGACGCACCTCGTGTACAAACTGGACAATCTCTTTCGGAGTATCAGGGTTTCGGACGAGAACTCATCTGTTACACGGGCACTTCAATGTTTTTTAAACTTATTTGAACTCCAGCCTATTTTTGCATTCAGTATGCATCATTCAAAGCGACGTCATCAATTTCCAACACGTTCTGACATCATTTGCTGTTTTTCAGTCATTTACCGATTTGTTTAGAGAGCTAAGTGACGGTGAAATTGCAAATCACTACAAAATGAACTCTGAAAATGTTGGAACTTGTCATGGTATCATCATTTCGCCCGCGTAGCATGTGCAAAAGAGTAGAGAGGGTCACGGCGAAAACTAGACGCACCTCGTGTACAAACTGGACAATCTCTTTCGGAGTATCAGGGTTTCGGACGAGAACTCATCTGTTACACGGCCACTTCAATGTTTGTTAAACTTATTTGAACTCCAGCCTATTTTTGCGTTCATTATGCATCATTCGAAGCGACGTCATCAATTTCCAACACGTTCTGACATCATTTGCTGTTTTTTAGTCATTTACCGATTTGTTTAGGGAGCTAAATGACGGTGAAATTGAAAATCACTACCAAATGAACTCTGAAAATATTGGAACTTGCCATGGTATCATCATTTCGCCCGCATAGCATGTGCAATAGAGTAGAGAGGGTCACGGCGAAAACTGGACGCACCTCGTGTACAAACTGGACAATCTCTTTCAGAGTATCAAGGTTTCGGACAAGAACTCATCTGTTACACGGGCACTTCAATGTTTTTTAAACTTATTTGAACTCCAGCCTATTTTTGCATTCAGTATGCATCATTTAAAGCGACGTCATCAATTTCCAAAACGTTCTGACATAATTTGCTGTTTTTCAGTCATTTACCGATTTGTTTAGGGAACTAAATGACGGTGAAATTGAAAGTCACTACAAAATGAATTCTGAAAATGTTGGAACTTGGCATGGTATCATCATTTCGCCCGCATAGCATGTGCAATAGAGTAGATAGGGTCACGGCGAAAACTGGACGCACCTCGTGTACAAACTGGACAATCTCTTTCGGAGTATCAGGGTTTCGGACAAGAACTCATCTGTTACACGGGCACTTCAATGTTTTTTAAACTTATTTGAACTCCAGCCTATTTTTGCATTCAGTATGCATCATTCAAAGCTACGTCATCAATTTAAAACACGTTCTGACATCATTTGCTGTTTTTCAGTCATTTAAGCATTTGTTTAGAGAGCTAAATGACGGTGAAATTGAAAATCACTACAAAATGAACTCTGAGCATGTTGGAACTTGGCATGGTATCATCATTTCGCTCGCGTAGCATGTGCAAAAGAGTAGACAGGGTCACGGCGAAAACTGGACGCACCTCGTGTACAAACTGGACAATCTCTTTCAGAGTATCAGGGTTTCGGACGAGAACTCATCTGTTACACGGGCACTTCAATGTTTTTTAAACTTATTTGAACTCCAGCCTATTTTTGCATTCAGTATGCATCATTCAAAGCGACGTCATCAATTTCCAACACGTTCTAACATCATTTGCTATTTTTCAGTCATTTACCGATTTGTTTAGAGAGCTAAATGACAGTGAAATTGAAAATCACTAAAAAATGAACTCTGAAAATGTTGGAACTTGGCATGGTGTCATCATTTTGATCGCATAGCATGTGCAAAAGAGTAGAGAGGGTCACGGCGAAAACAGGACGCACCTCGTGTACAAACTAGACAATCTCTTTCGGAGTATCAGGGTTTCGGACAAGAACTCATCTGTTACACGGGCACTTCAATGTTTTTTAAACTTATTTGAACTCCAGCCTATTTTTGCATTCAGTATGCATCATTCAAAGCGACGTCATCAATTTCCAACACGTTCTGACATCATTTGCTGTTTTTCAGTCATTTACCGATTTGTTTAGAGAGCTAAATGACGGTGAAATTGCAAATCACTACAAAATGAACTCTGAAAATGTTGGAACTTGGCATGGTATCATCATTTTGCCCGCGTAGCATGTGCAAAAGAGTAGAGAGGGTCACGGCGAAAACTAGACGCACCTCGTGTACAAACTGGACAATCTCTTTCGGAGTATCAGGGTTTCGGACGAGAACTCATCTGTTACACGGGCACTTCAATGTTTTTTAAACTTATTTGAACTCCAGCCTATTTTTGCGTTCATTATGCATCATTCAAAGCGACGTCATCAATTTCCAACACGTTCTGACATCATTTGCTGTTTTTTAGTCATTTACCGATTTGTTTAGGGAGCTAAATGACGGTGAAATTGAAAATCACTACAAAATGAACTCTGGAAATATTGGAACTTGGCATGGTATCATCATTTCGCCCGCATAGCATGTGCAATAGAGTAGAGAGAGTCACGGCGAAAACTGGACGCACCTCGTGTACAAACTGGACAATCTCTTTCAGAGTATCAGGGTTTCGGACGAGAACTCAACTGTTACACGGGCACTTCAATGTTTTTTAAACTTATTTGAACTCCAGCCTATTTTTGCATTCAGTATGCATCATTCAAAGCGACGTCATCAATTTCCAACACGTTCTGACATCATTTGCTATTTTTCAGTCATTTACCGATTTGTTTAGAGAGCTAAATGACGGTGAAATTGAAAATCACTACAAAATGAACTCTGAAAATGTTGGAACTTGGCATGGTGTCATCATTTTGCCCGCATAGCATGTGCAAAAGAGTAGAGAGGGTCACGGCGAAAACTGGACGCACCTCGTGTACAAACTGGACAATCTCTTTCGGAGTATCAGGGTTTCGGACGAGAACTCATCTGTTACACGGGCACTTCAATGTTTTTTAAACTTATTTGAACTCCAGCCTATTTTTGCATTCAGTATGCATCATTCAAAGCGACGTCATCAATTTCCAACATGTTCTGACATCATTTGCTGTTTTTCAGTCATTTACCGATTTGTTTAGAGAGCTAAATGACAGTGAAATTGAAAATCACTACAAAATGAACTCTGAAAATGTTGGAACTTGGCATGGTGTCATCATTTTGATCGCATAGCATGTGCAAAAGAGTAGAGAGGGTCACGGCGAAAACTGGACGCACCTCGTGTACAAACTAGACAATCTCTTTCGGAGTATCAGGGTTTCGGACAAGAACTCATCTGTTACACGGGCACTTCAATGTTTTTTAAACTTATTTGAACTCCAGCCTATTTTTGCGTTCAGTATGCATCATTCAAAGCGACGTCATCAATTTCCAACACGTTCTGACATCATTTGCTGTTTTTCATTCATTTACCGATTTGTTTAGGGAGCTAAATGACGGTGAAATTGAAAATCACTACAAAATGTTGGAACTTGGCATGGTATCATCATTTCGCCCGCATAGCATGTGCAAAAGAGTAGAGAGGGTCACGGCGAAAACTGGACGCACCTCGTGTACAAACTGGACAATCTCTTTCAGAGTATCAGGGTTTCGGACGAGAACTCATCTGTTACACGGGCACTTCAATGTTTTTTAAACTTATTTGAACTCCAGCCTATTTTTGCATTCAGTATGCATCATTCAAAGCGACGTCATCAATTCCCAACACGTTCTGACATCATTTGCTGTTTTTCAGTCATTTACCGATTTGTTTAGAGAGCTAAATGACGGTGAAATTGCAAATCACTACAAAATGAACTCTGAAAATGTTGGAACTTGGCATGGTATCATCATTTTGCCCGCGTAGCATGTGCAAAAGAGTAGAGAGGGTCACGGCGAAAACTAGACGCACCTCGTGTACAAACTGGACAATCTCTTTCGGAGTATCAGGGTTTCGGACGAGAACTCATCTGTTACACGGGCACTTCAATGTTTTTTAAACTTATTTGAACTCCAGCCTATTTTTGCGTTCATTATGCATCATTCAAAGCGACGTCATCAATTTCCAACACGTTCTGACATCATTTGCTGTTTTTTAGTCATTTACCGATTTGTTTAGGGAGCTAAATGACGGTGAAATTGAAAATCACTACAAAATGAACTCTGAAAATATTGGAACTTGGCATGGTATCATCATTTCGCCCGCATAGCATGTGCAATAGAGTAGAGAGGGTCACGGCGAAAACTAGACGCACCTCGTGTACAAACTGGACAATCTCTTTCAGAGTATCAGGGTTTCGGACGAGAACTCAACTGTTACACGGGCACTTCAATGTTTTTTAAACTTATTTGAACTCCAGCCTATTTTTGCATTCAGTATGCATCATTCAAAGCGACGTCATCAATTTCCAACACGTTCTGACATCATTTGCTATTTTTCAGTCATTTACCGATTTGTTTAGAGAGCTAAATGACGGTGAAATTGAAAATCACTACAAAATGAACTCTGAAAATGTTGGAACTTGGCATGGTGTCATCATTTTGCCCGCATAGCATGTGCAAAAGAGTAGAGAGGGTCACGGCGAAAACTGGACACACCTCGTGTACAAACTGGACAATCTCTTTCGGAGTATCAGGGTTTCGGACGAGAACTCATCTGTTACATGGGCACTTCAATGTTTTTTAAACTTATTTGAACTCCAGCCTATTTTTGCATTCAGTATGCATCATTCAAAGCGACGTCATCAATTTCCAACATGTTCTGACATCATTTGCTGTTTTTCAGTCATTTACCGATTTGTTTAGAGAGCTAAATGATAGTGAAATTGAAAATCACTACAAAATTAACTCTGAAAATGTTGGAACTTGGCATGGTGTCATCATTTTGCCCACGTAGCATGTGCAAAAGAGTATAGAGGGTCACGGCGAAAACTGGATGCACCTCGTGTACAAACTAGACAATCTCTTTCGGAGTATCAGGGTTTCGGACAAGAACTCATCTGTTACACGGGCACTTCAATGTTTTTTAAACTTATTTGAACTCCAGCCTATTTTTGCATTTAGTATGCATCATTTAAAGCGACGTCATCAATTTCAACCACGTTCTGACATAATTTGCTGTTTTTCAGTCATTTACCGATTTGTTTAGGGAACTAAATGACGGTGAAATTGAAAGTCACTACAAAATGAATTCTGAAAATGTTGGAACTTGGCATGGTATCATCATTTCGCCCGCACAGCATGTGCAACAGAGTAGATAGGGTCACGGCGAAAACTGGACGCACCTCGTGTACAAACTGGACAATCTCTTTCGGAGTATCAGGGTTTCGGACGAGAACTCATCTGTTACACGGGCACTTCAATGTTTTTTAAACTTATTTGAACTCCAGCCTATTTTTGCATTCTGTATGCATCATTCAAAGCTACGTCATCAATTTAAAACACGTTCTGACATCATTTGCTGTTTTTCAGTCATTTACCGATTTGTTTAGAGAGCTAAATGACGGTGAAATTGAAAATCACTACAAAATGAACTCTGAGCATGTTGGAACTTGGCATGGTATCATCATTTTGCCCGCATAGCATGTGCAAAAGAGTAGACAGGGTCACGGCGAAAACTGGAAGCACCTCGTGTACAAACTGGACAATCTCTTTCAGAGTATCAGGGTTCCAGACGAGAACTCATCTGTTACACGGGCACTTCAATGTTTTTTAAACTTATTTGAACTCCAGCCTATTTTTGCATTCAGTATGCATCATTCAAAGCGACGTCATCAATTTCCAACACGTTCTAACATCATTTGCTGTTTTTCAGTCATTTACCGATTTGTTTAGAGAGCTAAATGACAGTGAAATTGAAAATCACTACAAAATGAACTCTGAAAATGTTGGAACTTGGCATGGTGTCATCATTTTGATCGCATAGCATGTGCAAAAGAGTAGAGAGGGTCACGGCGAAAACTGGACGCACCTCGTGTACAAACTAGACAATCTCTTTCGGAGTATCAGGGTTTCGGACAAGAACTCATCTGTTACACGGGCACTTCAATGTTTTTTAAACTTATTTGAACTCCAGCCTATTTTTGCGTTCAGTATGCATCATTCAAAGCGACGTCATCATTTTCCAACACGTTCTGACATCATTTGCTGTTTTTCAGTCATTTACCGATTTGTTTAGGGAGCTAAATGACGGTGAAATTGAAAATCACTACAAAATGAACTCTGAACATGTTGGAACTTGGCATGGTATCATCATTTCGCCCGCATAGCATGTGCAAGAGAGTAGAGAGGGTCACGGCGAAAACTGGACGCACCTCGTGTACAAACTGGACAATCTCTTTCGGAGTATCAGGGTTTCGGACGAGAACTCATCTGTTACACGGGCACTTCAATGTTTTTTAAACTTATTTGAACTCAAGCCTATTTTTGCATTCAGTATGCATCATTCAAAGCGACGTCATCAATTTCCAACACGTTCTGACATCATTTGCTGTTTTTCAGGCATTTACCGATTTGTTTAGAGAGCTAAATGACGGTGAAATTGAAAATCACTACAAAATGAACTCTGAAAATGTTGGAATTTGGCATGGTTTCATCATTTTGCCCGCATAGCATGTGCAAAAGAGTAGAGAGGGTCACGGCGAAAACTGGACGCACCTCGTGTACAAACTGGACAATCTCTTTCGGAGTATCAGGGTTTCGGACGAGAACTCATCTGTTACACGGGCACTTCAATGTTTTTTAAACTTATTTGAACTCCAGCCTATTTTGGCATTTAGTATGCATCATTCAAAGCGACGTCATAAATTTCCAACAGGTTCTGACATCATTTGCTGTTTTTCAGTCACTTACCGATTTGTTTAGAGAGCTAAATGACATTGAAATTGAAAATCACTACCAAATGAACTCTGAAAATGTTGGAACTTGGCATGGTGTCATCATTTTGCCCGCATAGCATGTGCAAAAGAGTATAGAGGGTCAGGGCGAAAACTGGACGCACCTCGTGTACAAACTGGACAATCTCTTTCGGAGTATCAGGGTTTCGGACGAGAACTCATCTGTTACACGGTCACTTCAATGTTTTTTAAACTTATTTGAACTCCAGCCTATTTTTCCATTCAGTATGCATCATTCAAAGCGACGTCATCAATTTCCAACACGTTCTGACATCATTTGCTGTTTTTCAGTCATTTACCGATTTGTTTAGAGAGCTAAATGACGGTGAAATTGAAAATCACTACAAAATGAACTCTGAAAATGTTGGAACTTGGCATGGTTTCATCATTTTGCCCGCATAGCATGTGCAAAAGAGTAGAGAGGGTCACGGCGAAAACTGGACGCACCTCGTGTACAAACTGGACAATCTCTTTCGGAGTATCAGGGTTTCGGACGACAACTCATCTGTTACACGGGCACTTCAATGTTTTCTAAACTTATTTGAACTCCAGCCTATTTTTGCATTCAATATGCATCATTCAAAGCTACGTCATCAATTTCCAACACGTTCTAACATCATTTGCTGTTTTTCAGTCATTTACCGATTTGTTTAGAGAGCTACATGACGGTGAAATTGAAAATCACTACAAAATGAACTCTGAGCATGTTGGAACTTGGCATGGTATCATCATTTCGCCCGCATAGCATGTGCAAAAGAGTAGAGAGGGTCACGGCGAAAACTGGACGCACCTCGTGTACAAACTGGACAATCTCTTTCAGAGTATCAGGGTTTCGGACGAGAACTCATCTGTTACACGGGCACTTCAATGTTTTTTAAACTTATTTGAACTCCAGCCTATTTTTGCATTCAGTATGCATCATTCAAAGCGACGTCATCAATTTCCAACACGTTCTAACATCATTTGCTGTTTTTCAGTCATTTACCGATTTGTTTAGAGAGCTAAATGACAGTGAAATTGAAAATCACTACAAAATGAACTCTGAAAATGTTGGAACTTGGCATGGTGTCATCATTTTGATCGCATAGCATGTGCAAAAGAGTAGAGAGGGTCACGGCAAAAACTGGACGCACCTCGTGTACAAACTAGACAATCTCTTTCGGAGTATCAGGGTTTCGGACAAGAAATCATCTGTTACACGGGCACGTCAATGTTTTTTAAACTTATTTGAACTCCAGCCTATTTTTGAGTTCAGTATGCATCATTCAAAGCGACGTCATCAATTTCCAACACGTTCTGACATCATTTGCTGTTTTTCAGTCATTTACCGATTTGTTTAGGGAGCTAAATGACGGTGAAATTGAAAATCACTACAAAATGAACTCTGAACATGTTGGAACTTGGCACGGTATCATCATTTCGCCCGCATAGCATGTGCAAAAGAGTAGATAGGGTCACGACAAAAACTGGACGCACCTCGTGTACAAACTGGACAATCTCTTTCGGAGTATCAGGGTTTCGGATGAGAACTCATCTGTTACACGGGCACTTCAATGTTTTTTAAACTTATTTGAACTCCAGCCTATTTTTGCATTCAGTATGCATCATTCAAAGCGACGTCATCAATTTCCAACACGTTCTGACATCAATTACTTTTTTTCAGTCATTTACCGATTTGTTTAGAGAGCTAAATGACGGTGAAATTGAAAATCACTACAAAATGAACTCTGAAAATGTTGGAACTTGGCATGGTTTCATTATTTTGCCCGCATAGCATGTGCAAAAGAGTAGAGAGGGTCACGGCGAAAACTGGACGCACCTCATGTACAAACTGGACAATCTCTTTCGGAGTATCAGGGTTTCGGACGAGAACTCATCTGTTACACGGGCACTTCAATCTTTTTTAAACTTATTTGAACTCTAGCCTATTTTTGCATTCAGTATGCATCATTCAAAGCGACGTCATCAATTTCCAACATGTTCTGACATCACTTGCTGTTTTTCAGTCATTTACCGATTTGTTTAGAGAGCTAAATGACAGTGAAATTGAAAATCACTACAAAATGAACTCTGAAAATGTTGGAACTTGGCATGGTGTCATCATTTTGCCCGCATAGCATGTGCAAAAGAGTATAGAGGGTCAGGGCGAAAACTGGACGCACCTCGTGTACAAACTGGACAATCTCTTTCGGAGTATCAGGGTTTCGGACGAGAACTCATCTGTTACACGGGCACTTCAATGTTTTTTAAACTTATTTGAACTCCAGCCTATTTTTGCATTCAGTATGCATCATTCAAAGCGACGTCATCAATTTCCAACACGTTCTGACATCATTTGCTGTTTTTCAGTCATTCACCGATTTGTTTAGAGAGCTAAATGACGGTGAAATTGAAAATCACTACAAAATGAACTCTGAAAATGTTGGAACTTGGCATGGTTTCATCATTTTGCCCGCATAGCATGTGCAAAAGAGTAGAGAGGGTCACGGCAAAAACTGGACGCACCTCGTGTACAAACTGGACAATCTCTTTCGGAGTATCAGGGTTTCGGACAGGAACTCATCTGTTACACGGGCACTTCAATGTTTTTTAAACTTATTTGAACTCCAGCCTATTTTTGCATTCAGTATGCATCATTCAAAGCGACGTCATCAATTTCCAACATGTTCTGACATCATTTGCTGTTTTTCAGTCATTTACCGATTTGTTCAGAGAGCTAAATGACAGTGAAATTGAAAATCACTACAAAACGAACTCTGAAAATGTTGGAACTTGGCATGGTGTCATCATTTTGCCCGCATAGCATGTGCAAAAGAGTATAGAGGGTCAGGGCGAAAACTGGACGCACCTCGTGTACAAACTGGACAATCTCTTGCGGAGTATCAGGGTTTCGGACGAGAACTCATCTGTTACACGGGCACTTCAATGTTTTTTAAACTTATTTGAACTCCAGCCTATTTTTGCATTCAGTATGCATCATTCAAAGCGACGTCATCAATTTCCAACACGTTCTGACATCATTTGCTGTTTTTCAGTCATTTAACGATTTGTTTAGAGAGCTAAATGACGGTGAAATTGAAAATCACTACAAAATGAACTCTGAGCATGTTGGAACCTGGCACGGTATCATCATTTCGCCCGCATAGCATGTGCAAAAGAGTAGAGAGGGTCACGGCAAAAATTGGACGCACCTCGTGTACAAACTGGACAATCTCTTTCGGAGTATCAGGGTTTCGGACAAGAACTCATCTGTTACACGGGCACTTCAATGTTTTTTAAACTTATTTGAACTCCAGCCTATTTTTGCATTCAGTATGCATCATTCAAAGCGACGTCATCAATTTCCAACATGTTCTGACATCATTTGCTGTTTTTCAGTCATTTACCGATTTGTTTAGAGAGCTAAATGACAGTGAAATTTAAAATCACTACAAAACGAACTCTGAAAATGTTGGAACTTGGCATGGTATCATCATTTTGCCCGCATAGCATGTGCAAAAGAGTATAGAGGGTCAGGGCGAAAACTGGACGCACCTCCTGTACAAACTGGACAATCTCTTTCGGAGTATCAGGGTTTCGGACGAGAACTCATCTGTTACACAGGCACTTCAATGTTTTTTAAACTTATTTGAACTCCAGCCTATTTTTGCATTCAGTATGCATCATTCAAAGCGACGTCATCAATTTCCAACATGTTCTGACATCATTTGCTGTTTTTCAGTCATTTACCGATTTGTTTAGAGAGCTAAATGACAGTGAAATTGAAAATCACTACAAAACGAACTCTGAAAATGTTGGAACTTGGCATGGTGTCATCATTTTGCCCGCATAGCATGTGCAAAAGAGTATAGAGGGTCAGGGCGAAAACTGGACGCACCTCGTGTACAAACTGGACAATCTCTTTCGGAGTATCAGGGTTTCGGACGAGAACTCATCTGTTACACGGGCACTTCAATGTTTTTTAAACTTATTTGAACTCCAGCCTATTTTTGCATTCAGTATGCATCATTCAAAGCGACGTCATCAATTTCCAACACGTTCTGACATCATTTGCTGTTTTTCAGTCATTTACCGATTTGTTTAGAGAGCTAAATGACGGTGAAATTGAAAATCACTACAAAATGAACTCTGAGCATGTTGGAACCTGGCATGGTATCATCATTTCGCCCACATAGCATGTGCAAAAGAGTAGAGAGGGTCACGGCGAAAACTGGACGCACCTCGTGTACAAACTGGACAATCTCTTTCGGAGTATCAGGGTTTCGGACGAGAACTCATCTGTTACACGGGCACTTCAATGTTTTCTAAACTTATTTGAACTCCAGCCTATTTTTGCATTCAGTATGCATCATTCAAAGCTACGTCATCAATTTCCAACACGTTCTGACATCATTTGCTGTTTTTCAGTCATTTACCGATTTGTTTAGAGAGCTAAATGACATTGAAATTGAAAATCACTACAAAATGAACTCTGAGCATGTTGGAACTTGGCATGGTATCATCATTTCTCCCGCATAGCATGTGCAAAAGAGTAGAGAGGGTCACGGCGAAAACTGGACGCACCTCGTGTACAAACTGGACAATCTCTTTCAGAGTATCAGGGTTTCGGACGAGAACTCATCTGTTACACGGGCACTTCAATGTTTTTTGAACTTATTTGAACTCCAGCCTATTTTTGCATTCAGTATGCATCATTCAAAGCTACATCATCAATTTCCAACACGTTCTGACATCATTTGCTGTTTTTCAGTCATTTACCGATTTGTTTAGAGTGCTAAATGACGGTGAAATTGAAAATCACTACAAAATGAACTCTGAGCATGTTGGAACTTGGCATGGTATCATCATTTCGCCCGCATAGCATGTGCAAAAGAGTAGAGAGGGTCACGGCGAAAACTGGACGCACCTCGTGTACAAACTGGACAATCTCTTTCAGAGTATCAGGGTTTCGGACGAGAACTCATCTGTTACACGGGCACTTCAATGTTTTTTAAACTTATTTGAACTCCAGCCTATTTTTGCATTCAGTATGCATCATTCAAAGCGACGTCATCAATTTCCAACACGTTCTAACATCATTTGCTGTTTTTCAGTCATTTACCGATTTGTTTAGAGAGCTAAATGACAGTGAAATTGAAAATCACTACAAAATGAACTCTCAAAATGTTGGAACTTGGCATGGTGTCATCATTTTGATCGCATAGCATGTGCAAAAGAGTAGAGAGGGTCACGGCAAAAACTGGGCGCACCTCGTGTACAAACTAGACAATCTCTTTCGGAGTATCAGGGTTTCGGACAAGAACTCATCTGTTACACGGGCACGTCAATGTTTTTTAAACTTATTTGAACTCTAGCCTATTTTTGAGTTCAGTATGCATCATTCAAAACGACGTCATCAATTTCCAACACGTTGTGACATCATTTGCTGTTTTTCAGTCATTTACCGATTTGTTTAGGGAGCTAAATGACGGTGAAATTGAAAATCACTACAAAATGAACTCTGAACATGTTGTAACTTGGCATGGTATCATCATTTCGCCCGCATAGCATGTGCAAAAGAGTAGAGAGGGTCACGGCAAAAACTGGACGCACCTCGTGTACAAACTGGACAATCTCTTTCGGAGTATCAGGGTTTCGGACAAGAACTCATCTGTTACACGGGCACTTCAATGTTTTTTAAACTTATTTGAACTCCAGCCTATTTTTGCATTCAGTATGCATCATTCAAAGCGACGTCATCAATTTCCAACATGTTCTGACATCATTTGCTGTTTTTCAGTCATTTACCGATTTGTTTAGAGAGCTAAATGACAGTGAAATTGAAAATCACTACAAAATGAACTCTGAAAATGTTGGAACTTGGCATGGTGTCATCATTTTGCCCGCATAGCATGTGCAAAAGAGTATAGAGGGTCAGGGCGAAAACTGGACGCACCTCGTGTACAAACTGGACAATCTCTTTCGGAGTATCAGGGTTTCGGACGAGAACTCATCTGTTACACGGGCACTTCAATGTTTTTTAAACTTATTTGAACTCCAGCCTATTTTTGCATTCAGTATGCATCATTCAAAGCGACGTCATCAATTTCCAACACGTTCTGACATCATTTGCTGTTTTTCAGTCATTTACCGATTTGTTTAGAGAGCTAAATGACGGTGAAATTGAAAATCACTACAAAATGAACTCTGAGCATGTTGGAACCTGGCATGGTATCATCATTTCGCCCGCATAGCATGTGCAAAAGAGTAGAGAGGGTCACGGCGAAAACTGGACGCACCTCGTGTACAAACTGGACAATCTCTTTCGGAGTATCAGGGTTTCGGACGAGAACTCATCTGTTACACGGGCACTTCAATGTTTTTTAAACTTATTTGAACTCCAGCCTATTTTTGCATTCAGTATGCATCATTCAAAGCGACGTCATCAATTTCCAACAGGTTCTGACATCATTTGCTGTTTTTCAGTCATTTACCGATTTGTTTAGAGAGCTAAATGACATTGAAATTGAAAATCACTACAAAATGAACTCTGAAAATGTTGGAACTTGGCATGGTGTCATCATTTTGCCCGCATAGCATGTGCAAAAGAGTATAGAGGGTCAGGGCGAAAACTGGACGCACCTCGTGTACAAACTGGACAATCTCTTTCGGAGTATCAGGGTTTCGGACGAGAACTCATCTGTCACATGGGCACTTCAATGTTTTTTAAACTTATTTGAACTCCAGCCTATTTTTGCATTCAGTATGCATCATTCAAAGCGACGTCATCAATTTCCAACACGTTCTGACATCATTTGCTGTTTTTCAGTCATTTACCGATTTGTTTAGAGAGCTAAATGACGGTGAAATTGAAAATCACTACAAAATGAACTCTGAGCATGTTGGAACCTGGCATGGTATCATCATTTCGCCCGCATAGCATGTGCAAAAGAGTAGAGAGGGTCACGGCGAAAACTGGACGCACCTCGTGTACAAACTGGACAATCTCTTTCGGAGTATCAGGGTTTCGGACGAGAACTCATCTGTTACACGGGCACTTCAATGTTTTTTAAACTTATTTGAACTCCAGCCTATTTTTGCATTTAGTATGCATCATTCAAAGCGACGTCATCAATTTCCAACAGGTTCTGACATCATTTGCTGTTTTTCAGTCATTTACCGATTTGTTTAGAGAGCTAAATGACATTGAAATTGAAAATCACTACAAAATGAACTCTGAAAATGTTGGAACTTGGCATGGTGTCATCATTTTGCCCGCATAGCATGTGCAAAAGAGTATAGAGGGTCAGGGCGAAAACTGGACGCACCTCGTGTACAAACTGGACTTTCGGAGTATCAGGGTTTCGGACGAGAACTCATCTGTTACACGGTCACTTCAATGTTTTTTAAACTTATTTGAACTCCAGCCTATTTTTGCATTCAGTATGCATCATTCAAAGCGACGTCATCAATTTCCAACACGTTCTGACATCATTTGCTGTTTTTCAGTCATTTACCGATTTGTTTAGAGAGCTAAATGACGGTGAAATTGAAAATCACTAGAAAATGAACTCTGAAAATGTTGGAACTTGGCATGGTTTCATCATTTTGCTCGCATAGCATGTGCAAAAGAGTAGAGAGGGTCACGACGAAAACTGGACGCACCTCGTGTACAAACTGGACAATCTCTTTCGGAGTATCAGGGTTTCGGACAAGAACTCATCTGTTACACGGGCACTTCAATGTTTTCTAAACTTATTTGAACTCCAGCCTATTTTTGCATTCAGTATGCATCATTCAAAGCTACGTAATCAATTTCCAACACGTTCTGACATCATTTGCTGTTTTTCAGTCATTTACCGATTTGTTTAGAGAGCTAAATGACGGTGAAATTGAAAATCACTACAAAATGAACTCTGAGCATGTTGGAACTTGGCATGGTATCATCATTTCGCCCGCATAGCATGTGCAAAAGAGTAGAGAGGGTCACTGCGAAAACTGGACGCACCTCGTATACAAACTGGACAATCTCTTTCAGAGTATCAGGGTTTCGGACGAGAACTCATCTGTTACACGGGCACTTCAATGTTTTTTAAACTTATTTGAACTCCAACCTATTTTTGCATTCAGTATGCATCATTCAAAGCTACATCATCAATTTCCAACACGTTCTGACATCATTTGCTGTTTTTCAGTCATTTCCCGATTTGTTTAGAGAGCTAAATGACGGTGAAATTGAAAATCACTACAAAATGAACTCTGAGCATGTTGGAACTTGGCATGGTATCATCATTTCGCCCGCATAGCATGTGCAAAAGAGTAGAGAGGGTCACGGCGAAAACTGGACGCACCTCGTGTACAAACTGGACAATCTCTTTCAGAGTATCAGGGTTTCGGACGAGAACTCATCTGTTACACGGGCACTTCAATGTTTTTTAAACTTATTTGAACTCCAGCCTATTTTTGCATTCAGTATGCATCATTCAAAGCGACGTCATCAATTTCCAACACGTTCTAACATCATTTGCTGTTTTTCAGTCATTTACCGATTTGTTTAGAGAGCTAAATGACAGTGAAATTGAAAATCACTACAAAATGAACTCTGAAAATGTTGGAACTTGGCATGGTGTCATCATTTTGATCGCATAGCATGTGCAAAAGAGTAGAGAGGGTCACGGCGAAAACTGGACGCACCTCGTGTACAAACTAGACAATCTCTTTCGGAGTATCAGGGTTTCGGACAAGAACTCATCTGTTACATGGGCACTTCAATGTTTTTTAAACTTATTTGAACTCCAGCCTATTTTTGCGATCAGTATGCATCATTCAAAGCGACGTCATCAATTTCCAACACGTTCTGACATCATTTGCTGTTTTTCAGTCATTTACCGATTTGTTTAGGGAGCTAAATGACGGTCAAATTGAAAATCACTACAAAATGAACTCTGAACATGTTGGAACTTGGCATGGTATCATCATTTCGCCCGCATAGCATGTGCAAAAGAGTAGAGAGGGTCACGGCGAAAACTGGACGCACCTCGTGTACAAACTGGACAATCTCTTTCGGAGTATCAGGGTTTCGGACGAGAACTCATCTGTTACACGGGCACTTCAATGTTTTTTAAACTTATTTGAACTCCAGCCTATTTTTGCATTCAGTATGCATCATTCAAAGCGACGTCATCAATTTCCAACACGTTCTGACATCATTTGCTGTTTTTCAGTCATTTACCGATTTGTTTAGAGAGCTAAATGATGGTGAAATTGAAAATCACTACAAAATGAACTCTGAAAATGTTGGAACTTGGCATGGTTTCATCATTTTGCCCGCGTAGCATGTGCAAAAGAGTAGAGAGGGTCACGGCGAAAACTGGACGCACCTCGTGTACAAACTGGACAATCTCTTTCGGAGTATCAGGGTTTCGGACGAGAACTCATCTGTTACACGGGCACTTCAATGTTTTTTAAACTTATTTGAACTCCAGCCTATTTTTGCATTTAGTATGCATCATTCAAAGCGACGTCATAAATTTCCAACAGGTTCTGACATCATTTGCTGTTTTTCAGTCACTTACCGATTTGTTTAGAGAGCTAAATGACATTGAAATTGAAAATCACTACAAAATGAACTCTGAAAATGTTGGAACTTGGCATGGTGTCATCATTTTGCCCGCATAGCATGTGCAAAAGAGTATAGAGGGTCAGGGCGAAAACTGGACGCACCTCGTGTACAAACTGGACAATCTCTTTCGGAGTATCAGGGTTTCGGACGAGAACTCATCTGTTACACGGTCACTTCAATGTTTTTTAAACTTATTTGAACTCCAGCCTATTTTTCCATTCAGTATGCATCATTCAAAGCGACGTCATCAATTTCCAACACGTTCTGACATCATTTGCTGTTTTTCAGTCATTTACCGATTTGTTTAGAGAGCTAAATGACGGTGAAATTGAAAATCACTACAAAATGAACTCTGAAAATGTTGGAACTTGGCATAGTTTCATCATTTTGCCCGCATAGCATGTGCAAAAGAGTAGAGAGGGTCACGGCGAAAACTGGACGCACCTCGTGTACAAACTGGACAATCTCTTTCGGAGTATCAGGGTTTCGGACGAGAACTCATCTGTTACACGGGCACTTCAATGTTTTCTAAACTTATTTGAACTCCAGCCTATTTTTGCATTCAGTATGCATCATTCAAAGCTACGTCATCAATTTCCAACACGTTCTGACATCATTTGCTGTTTTTCAGTCATTTACCGATTTGTTTAGAGAGCTAAATGACGGTGAAATTGAAAATCACTACAAAATGAACTCTGAGCATGTTGGAACTTGGCATGGTATCATCATTTCGCCCGCATAGCATGTGCTAAAGAGTAGAGAGGGTCACGGCGAAAACTGGACGCACCTCGTATACAAACTGGACAATCTCTTTCAGAGTATCAGGGTTTCGGACGAGAACTCATCTGTTACACGGGCACTTCAATGTTTTTTAAACTTATTTGAACTCCAGCCTATTTTTTCATTCAGTATGCATCATTCAAAGCTACATCATCAATTTCCAACACGTTCTGACATCATTTGCTGTTTTTCAGTCATTTACCGATTTGTTTAGAGAGCTAAATGACGGTGAAATTGAAAATCACTACAAAATGAACTCTGAGCATGTTGGAACTTGGCATGGTATCATCATTTCGCCCGCATAGCATGTGCAAAAGAGTAGAGAGGGTCACGGCGAAAACTGGACGCACCTCGTGTACAAACTGGACAATCTCTTTCAGAGTATCAGGGTTTCGGACGAGAACTCATCTGTTACACGGGCACTTCAATGTTTTTTAAACTTATTTGAACTCCAGCCTATTTTGCATTCAGTATGCATCATTCAAAGCGACGTCATCAATTTCCAACACGTTCTAACATCATTTGCTGTTTTTCAGTCATTTACCGATTTGTTTAGAGAGCTAAATGACAGTGAAATTGAAAATCACTACAAAATGAACTCTGAAAATGTTGGAACTTTGCATGGTGTCATCATTTTGATCGCATAGCATGTGCAAAAGAGTAGAGAGGGTCACGGCGAAAACTGGACGCACCTCGTGTACAAACTAGACAATCTCTTTCGGAGTATCAGGGTTTCGGACAAGAACTCATCTGTTACACGGGCACTTCAATGTTTTTTAAACTTATTTGAACTCCAGCCTATTTTTGCGTTCAGTATGCATCATTCAAAGCGACGTCATCAATTTCCAACAGGTTCTGACATCATTTGCTGTTTTTCAGTCATTTACCGATTTGTTTAGGGAGCTAAATGACGGTCAAATTGAAAATCACTACAAAATGAACTCTGAACATGTTGGAACTTGGCATGGTATCATCATTTCGCCCGCATAGCATGTGCAAAAGAGTAGAGAGGGTCACGGCGAAAACTGGACGCACCTCGTGTACAAACTGGACAATCTCTTTCGGAGTATCAGGGTTTCGGACGAGAACTCATCTGTTACACGGGCACTTCAATGTTTTCTAAACTTATTTGAACTCCAGCCTATTTTTGCATTCAGTATGCATCATTCAAAGCTACGTCATCAATTTCCAACACGTTCTGACATCATTTTCTATTTTTCAGTCATTTTCCGATTTGTTTAGAGAGCTAAATGACGGTGAAATTGAAAATCACTACAAAATGAACTCTGAGCATGTTGGAACTTGGCATGGTATCATCATTTCGCCCGCATAGCATGTGCAAAAGAGTAGAGAGGGTCACGGCGAAAACTGGACGCACCTCGTGTACAAACTGGACAATCTCTTTCAGAGTATCAGGGTTTCGGACGAGAACTCATCTGTTACACGGGCACTTCAATGTTTTTTAAACTTATTTGAACTCCAGCCTATTTTTGCATTCAGTATGCATCATTCAAAGCGACGTCATCAATTTCCAACACGCTCTAACATCATTTGCTGTTTTTCAGTCATTTACCGATTTGTTTAGAGAGCTAAATGACAGTGAAATTGAAAATCACTACAAAATGAACTCTGAAAATGTTGGAACTTGGCATGGTGTCATCATTTTGATCGCATAGCATGTGCAAAAGAGTAGAGAGGGTCACGGCAAAAACTGGACGCACCTCGTGTACAAACTAGACAATCTCTTTCGGAGTATCAGGGTTTCGGACAAGAAATCATCTGTTACACGGGCACGTCAATGTTTTTTAAACTTATTTGAACTCCAGCCTATTTTTGAGTTCAGTATGCATCATTCAAAGCGACGTCATCAATTTCCAACACGTTCTGACATCATTTGCTGTTTTTCAGTCATTTACCGATTTGTTTAGGGAGCTAAATGACGGTGAAATTGAAAATCACTACAAAATGAACTCTGAACATGTTGGAACTTGGCATGGTATCATCATTTCGCCCGCATAGTATGTGCAAAAGAGTAGATAGGGTCACGGCAAAAACTGGACGCACCTCGTGTACAAACTGGACAATCTCTTTCGGAGTATCAGGGTTTCGGATGAGAACTCATCTGTTACACGGGCACTTCAATGTTTTTTAAACTTATTTGAACTCCAGCCTATTTTTGCATTCAGTATGCATCATTCAAAGCGACGTCATCAATTTCCAACACGTTCTGACATCATTTACTGTTTTTCAGTCATTTACCGATTTGTTTAGAGAGCTAAATGACGGTGAAATTGAAAATCACTACAAAATGAACTCTGAAAATGTTGGAACTTGGCATGGTTTCATTATTTTGCCCGCATAGCATGTGCAAAAGAGTAGAGAGGGTCACGGCGAAAACTGGACGCACCTCATGTACAAACTGGACAATCTCTTTCGGAGTATCAGGGTTTCGGACGAGAACTCATCTGTTACACGGGCACTTCAATCTTTTTTAAACTTATTTGAACTCTAGCCTATTTTTGCATTCAGTATGCATCATTCAAAGCGACGTCATCAATTTCCAACATGTTCTGACATCATTTGCTGTTTTTCAGTCATTTACCGATTTGTTTAGAGAGCTAAATGACAGTGAAATTGAAAATCACTACAAAATGAACTCTGAAAATGTTGGAACTTGGCATGGTGTCATCATTTTGATCGCATAGCATGTGCAAAAGAGTAGAGAGGGTCACGGCAAAAACTGGACGCACCTCGTGTACAAACTAGACAATCTCTTTCGGAGTATCAGGGTTTCGGACAAGAAATCATCTGTTACACGGGCACGTCAATGTTTTTTAAACTTATTTGAACTCCAGCCTATTTTTGAGTTCAGTATGCATCATTCAAAGCGACGTCATCAATTTCCAACACGTTCTGACATCATTTGCTGTTTTTCAGTCATTTACCGATTTGTTTAGGGAGCTAAATGACGGTGAAATTGAAAATCACTACAAAATGAACTCTGAACATGTTGGAACTTGGCATGGTATCATCATTTCGCCCGCATAGCATGTGCAAAAGAGTAGATAGGGTCACGGCAAAAACTGGACGCACCTCGTGTACAAACTGGACAATCTCTTTCGGAGTATCAGGGTTTCGGATGAGAACTCATCTGTTACACGGGCACTTCAATGTTTTTAAACTTATTTGAACTCCAGCCTATTTTTGCATTCAGTATGCATCATTCAAAGCGACGTCATCAATTTCCAACACGTTCTGACATCATTTACTGTTTTTCAGTCATTTACTGATTTGTTTAGAGAGCTAAATGACGGTGAAATTGAAAATCACTACAAAATGAACTCTGAAAATGTTGGAACTTGGCATGGTTTCATTATTTTGCCCGCATAGCATGTGCAAAAGAGTAGAGAGGGTCACGGCGAAAACTGGACGCACCTCATGTACAAACTGGACAATCTCTTTCGGAGTATCAGGGTTTCGGACGAGAACTCATCTGTTACACGGGCACTTCAATCTTTTTTAAACTTATTTGAACTCTAGCCTATTTTTGCATTCAGTATGCATCATTCAAAGCGACGTCATCAATTTCCAACACGTTCTGACATCATTTGCTGTTTTTCAGTCATTTACCGATTTGTTTAGAGAGCTAAATGACATTGAAATTGAAAATCACTACAAAATGAACTCTGAAAATGTTGGAACATGGCATGGTGTCATCATTTTGCCCACATAGCATGTGCAAAAGAGTAGAGAGGGTCACGGCGAAAATTGGACGCACGTTGTGTACAAACTAGAAAATCTCTTTCGGAGTATCAGGGTTTCGGACAAGAACTCATCTGTTACACGGGCACTTCAATGTTTTTTAAACTGATTTGAACTCCAGCCTATTTTTAAGTTCAGTATGCATCATTCAAAGCGACGTCATCAATTTCCAACACGTTCTGACACCATTTGCTGTTTTTCAGTCATTTACCGATTTGTTTAGGGAGCTAAATGACGGTGAAATTGAAAATCACTACAAAATGAACTCTGAGCATGTTGGAACTTGGCATGGTATCATCATTTCGCACGCATAGCATGTGCAAAAGAGTAGAGATGGTCACGGCGAAAACTGGACGCACCTCGTGTACAAACTGGACAATCTCTTTCGGAGTATCAGGGTTTCGGACGAGAACTCATCTGTTACACGGGCACTTCAATGTTTTCTAAACTTATTTGAACTCCAGCCTATTTTTGCATTCAGTATGCATCATTCAAAGCTACGTCATCAATTTCCAACACGTTCTGACATCATTTGCTGTTTTTCAGTCATTTACCGATTTGTTTAGAGAGCTAAATGACGGTGAAATTGAAAATCACTACAAAATGAACTCTGAAAATGTTGGAACTTGGCATGGTTTCATCATTTTGCCCGCATAGCATGTGCAAAAGAGTAGAGAGGGTCACGGCGAAAACTGGACGCACCTCGTGTACAAACTGGACAATCTCTTTCGGAGTATCAGGGTTTCGGACGAGAACTCATCTGTTACACGGGCACTTCAAAGTTTTTTAAACTTATTTGAACTCCAACCTATTTTTGCATTTAGTATGCATCATTCAAAGCGACGTCATAAATTTCCAACAGGTTCTGACATCATTTGCTGTTTTTCAGTCACTTACCGATTTGTTTAGAGAGCTAAATGACATTGAAATTGAAAATCACTACAAAATGAACTCTGAAAATGTTGGAACTTGGCATGGTGTCATCATTTTGCCCGCATAGCATGTGCAAAAGAGTATAGAGGGTCACGGCGAAAACTGGACGCACCTCGTGTACAAACTGGACAATCTCTTTCGCAGTATCAGGGTTTCGGACGAGAACTCATCTGTTACACGGGCACTTCAATGTTTTTTAAACTTATTTGAACTCCAGCCTATTTTTGCATTCAGTATGCATCATTCAAAGCGACGTCATCAATTTCCAACACGTTCTAACATCATTTGCTGTTTTTCAGTCATTTACCGATTTGTTTAGAGAGCTAAATGACAGTGAAATTGAAAATCACTACAAAATGAACTCTGAAAATGTTGGAACTTTGCATGGTGTCATCATTTTGATCGCATAGCATGTGCAAAAGAGTAGAGAGGGTCACGGCGAAAACTGGACGCACCTCGTGTACAAACTAGACAATCTCTTTCGGAGTATCAGGGTTTCAGACAAGAACTCATCTGTTACACGGGCACTTCAATGTTTTTTAAACTTATTTGAACTCCAGCCTATTTTTGCGTTCAGTATGCATCATTCAAAGCGACGTCATCAATTTCCAACAGGTTCTGACATCATTTGCTGTTTTTCAGTCATTTACCGATTTGTTTAGGGAGCTAAATGACGGTCAAATTGAAAATCACTACAAAATGAACTCTGAACATGTTGGAACTTGGCATGGTATCATCATTTCGCCCGCATAGCATGTGCAAAAGAGTAGAGAGGGTCACGGCGAAAACTGGACGCACCTCGTGTACAAACTGGACAATCTCTTTCGGAGTATCAGGGTTTCGGACGAGAACTCATCTGTTACACGGGCACTTCAATGTTTTTTAAACTTATTTGAACTTCAGCCTATTTTTGCATTCAGTATGCATCATTCAAAGCGACGTCATCAATTTCCAACACGTTCTGACATCATTTGCTGTTTTTCAGTCATTTACCGATTTGTTTAGAGAGCTAAATGACGGTGAAATTGAAAATCACTACAAAATGAACTCTGAAAATGTTGGAACTTGGCATGGTTTCATCATTTTGCCCGCATAGCATGTGCAAAAGAGTAGAGAGGGTCACGGCGAAAACTGGACGCACCTCGTGTACAAACTGGACAATCTCTTTCGGAGTATCAGGGTTTCGGACGAGAACTCATCTGTTACACGGGCACTTCAAAGTTTTTTAAACTTATTTGAACTCCAGCCTATTTTTGCATTTAGTATGCATCATTCAAAGCGACGTCATAAATTTCCAACAGGTTCTGACATCATTTGCTGTTTTTCAGTCACTTACCGATTTGTTTAGAGAGCTAAATGACATTGAAATTGAAAATCACTACAAAATGAACTCTGAAAATGTTGGAACTTGGCATGGTGTCATCATTTTGCCCGCATAGCATGTGCAAAAGAGTATAGAGGGTCAGGGCGAAAACTGGACGCACCTCGTGTACAAACTGGACAATCTCTTTCGGAGTATCAGGGTTTCGGACGAGAACTCATCTGTTACACGGTCACTTCAATGTTTTTTAAACTTATTTGAACTCCAGCCTATTTTTGCATTCAGTATGCATCATTCAAAGCGACGTCATCAATTTCCAACACGTTCTGACATCATTTGCTGTTTTTCAGTCATTTACCGATTTGTTTAGAGAGCTAAATGACGGTGAAATTGAAAATCACTACAAAATGAACTCTGAAAATGTTGGAACTTGGCATGGTTTCATCATTTTGCCCGCATAGCATGTGCAAAAGAGTATAGAGGGTCAGGGCGAAAACTGGACGCACCTCGTGTACAAACTGGACAATCTCTTTCGGAGTATCAGGGTTTCGGACGAGAACTCATCTGTTACACGGGCACTTCAATGTTTTCTAAACTTATTTGAACTCCAGCCTATTTTTGCATTCAGTATGCATCATTCAAAGCTACGTCATCAATTTCCAACACGTTCTGACATCATTTGCTATTTTTCAGTCATTTTCCGATTTGTTTAGAGAGCTAAATGACGGTGAAATTGAAAATCACTACAAAATGAACTCTGAGCATGTTGGAACTTGGCATGGTATCATCATTTCGCCCGCATAGCATGTGCAAAAGAGTAGAGAGGGTCACGGCGAAAACTGGACGCACCTCGTGTACAAACTGGACAATCTCTTTCAGAGTATCAGGGTTTCGGACGAGAACTCATCTGTTACACGGGCACTTCAATGTTTTTTAAACTTATTTGAACTCCAGCCTATTTTTGCATTCAGTATGCATCATTCAAAGCGACGTCATCAATTTCCAACACGCTCTAACATCATTTGCTGTTTTTCAGTCATTTACCGATTTGTTTAGAGAGCTAAATGACAGTGAAATTGAAAATCACTACAAAATGAACTCTGAAAATGTTGGAACTTGGCATGGTGTCATCATTTTGATCGCATAGCATGTGCAAAAGAGTAGAGAGGGTCACGGCAAAAACTGGACGCACCTCGTGTACAAACTAGACAATCTCTTTCGGAGTATCAGGGTTTCGGACAAGAAATCATCTGTTACACGGGCACGTCAATGTTTTTTAAACTTATTTGAACTCCAGCCTATTTTTGAGTTCAGTATGCATCATTCAAAGCGACGTCATCAATTTCCAACACGTTCTGACATCATTTGCTGTTTTTCAGTCATTTACCGATTTGTTTAGGGAGCTAAATGACGGTGAAATTGAAAATCACTACAAAATGAACTCTGAACATGTTGGAACTTGGCATGGTATCATCATTTCGCCCGCATAGTATGTGCAAAAGAGTAGATAGGGTCACGGCAAAAACTGGACGCACCTCGTGTACAAACTGGACAATCTCTTTCGGAGTATCAGGGTTTCGGATGAGAACTCATCTGTTACACGGGCACTTCAATGTTTTTTAAACTTATTTGAACTCCAGCCTATTTTTGCATTCAGTATGCATCATTCAAAGCGACGTCATCAATTTCCAACACGTTCTGACATCATTTACTGTTTTTCAGTCATTTACCGATTTGTTTAGAGAGCTAAATGACGGTGAAATTGAAAATCACTACAAAATGAACTCTGAAAATGTTGGAACTTGGCATGGTTTCATTATTTTGCCCGCATAGCATGTGCAAAAGAGTAGAGAGGGTCACGGCGAAAACTGGACGCACCTCATGTACAAACTGGACAATCTCTTTCGGAGTATCAGGGTTTCGGACGAGAACTCATCTGTTACACGGGCACTTCAATCTTTTTTAAACTTATTTGAACTCTAGCCTATTTTTGCATTCAGTATGCATCATTCAAAGCGACGTCATCAATTTCCAACATGTTCTGACATCATTTGCTGTTTTTCAGTCATTTACCGATTTGTTTAGAGAGCTAAATGACAGTGAAATTGAAAATCACTACAAAATGAACTCTGAAAATGTTGGAACTTGGCATGGTGTCATCATTTTGATCGCATAGCATGTGCAAAAGAGTAGAGAGGGTCACGGCAAAAACTGGACGCACCTCGTGTACAAACTAGACAATCTCTTTCGGAGTATCAGGGTTTCGGACAAGAAATCATCTGTTACACGGGCACGTCAATGTTTTTTAAACTTATTTGAACTCCAGCCTATTTTTGAGTTCAGTATGCATCATTCAAAGCGACGTCATCAATTTCCAACACGTTCTGACATCATTTGCTGTTTTTCAGTCATTTACCGATTTGTTTAGGGAGCTAAATGACGGTGAAATTGAAAATCACTACAAAATGAACTCTGAACATGTTGGAACTTGGCATGGTATCATCATTTCGCCCGCATAGCATGTGCAAAAGAGTAGATAGGGTCACGGCAAAAACTGGACGCACCTCGTGTACAAACTGGACAATCTCTTTCGGAGTATCAGGGTTTCGGATGAGAACTCATCAGTTACACGGGCACTTCAATGTTTTTTAAACTTATTTGAACTCCAGCCTATTTTTGCATTCAGTATGCATCATTCAAAGCGACGTCATCAATTTCCAACACGTTCTGACATCATTTACTGTTTTTCAGTCATTTACTGATTTGTTTAGAGAGCTAAATGACGGTGAAATTGAAAATCACTACAAAATGAACTCTGAAAATGTTGGAACTTGGCATGGTTTCATTATTTTGCCCGCATAGCATGTGCAAAAGAGTAGAGAGGGTCACGGCGAAAACTGGACGCACCTCATGTACAAACTGGACAATCTCTTTCGGAGTATCAGGGTTTCGGACGAGAACTCATCTGTTACACGGGCACTTCAATCTTTTTTAAACTTATTTGAACTCTAGCCTATTTTTGCATTCAGTATGCATCATTCAAAGCGACGTCATCAATTTCCAACATGTTCTGACATCATTTGCTGTTTTTCAGTCATTTACCGATTTGTTTAGGGAGCTAAATGACGGTGAAATTGAAAATCACTACAAAATGAACTCTGAGCATGTTGGAACCTGGCATGGTATCATCATTTCGCCCGCATAGCATGTGCAAAAGAGTAGAGAGGGTCACGGCGAAAACTGGACGCACCTCGTGTACAAACTGGACAATCTCTTTCGGAGTATCAGGGTTTCGGACGAGAACTCATCTGTTACACGGGCACTTCAATGTTTTTTAAACTTATTTGAACTCCAGCCTATTTTTGCATTTAGTATGCATCATTCAAAGCGACGTCATCAATTTCCAACAGGTTCTGACATCATTTGCTGTTTTTCAGTCATTTACCGATTTGTTTAGAGAGCTAAATGACATTGAAATTGAAAATCACTACAAAATGAACTCTGAAAATGTTGGAACTTGGCATGGTGTCATCATTTTGCCCGCATAGCATGTGCAAAAGAGTATAGAGGGTCAAGGCGAAAACTGGACGCACCTCGTGTACAAACTGGACAATCTCTTTCGGAGTATCAGGGTTTCGGACGAGAACTCATCTGTTACACGGTCACTTCAATGTTTTTTAAACTTATTTGAACTCCAGCCTATTTTTGCATTCAGTATGCATCATTCAAAGCGACGTCATCAATTTCCAACACGTTCTGACATCAGTTGTTGTTTTTCAGTCATTTACCGATATGTTTAGAGAGCTAAATGACGGTGAAATTGAAAATCACTACAAAATGAACTCTGAAAATGTTGGAACTTGGCATGGTTTCATCATTTTGCCCGCATAGCATGTGCAAAAGAGTAGAGAGGGTCACGGCGAAAACTGGACGCACCTCGTGTACAAACTGGACAATCTCTTTCGGAGTATCAGGGTTTCGGACGAGAACTCATCTGTTACACGGGCACTTCAATGTTTTCTAAACTTATTTGAACTCCAGCCTATTTTTGCATTCAGTATGCATCATTCAAAGCTACGTCATCAATTTCCAACACGTTCTGACATCATTTGCTGTTTTTCAGTCATTTACCGATTTGTTTAGAGAGCTAAATGACGGTGAAATTGAAAATCACTACAAAATGAACTCTGAGCATGTTGGAACTTGGCATGGTATCATCATTTCGCCCGCATAGCATGTGATAAAGAGTAGAGAGGGTCACGGCGAAAACTGGACGCACCTCGTGTACAAACTGGACAATCTCTTTCAGAGTATCAGGGTTTCGGACGAGAACTCATCTGTTACACGGGCACTTCAATGTTTTTTAAACTTATTTGAACTCCAGCCTATTTTTGCATTCAGTATGCATCATTCAAAGCGACGTCATCAATTTCCAACACGTTCTAACATCATTTGCTGTTTTTCAGTCATTTACCGATTTGTTTAGAGAGCTAAATGACAGTGAAATTGAAAATCACTACAAAATGAACTCTGAAAATGTTGGAACTTGGCATGGTGTCATCATTTTGATCGCATAGCATGTGCAAAAGAGTAGAGAGGGTCACGGCAAAAACTGGACGCACCTCGTGTACAAACTAGACAATCTCTTTCGGAGTATCAGGGTTTCGGACAAGAAATCATCTGTTACACGGGCACGTCAATGTTTTTTAAACTTATTTGAACTCCAGCCTATTTTTGAGTTCAGTATGCATCATTCAAAGCGACGTCATCAATTTCCAACACGTTCTGACATCATTTGCTGTTTTTCAGTCATTTACCGATTTGTTTAGGGAGCTAAATGACGGTGAAATTGAAAATCACTACAAAATGAACTCTGAACATGTTGGAACTTGGCATGGTATCATCATTTCGCCCGCATAGCATGTGCAAAAGAGTAGATAGGGTCACGGCAAAAACTGGATGCACCTCGTGTACAAACTGGACAATCTCTTTCGGAGTATCAGGGTTTCGGACAAGAACTCATCTGTTACACGGGCACTTCAATGTTTTTTAAACTTATTTGAACTCCAGCCTATTTTTGCATTCATTATGCATCATTCAAAGCGACGTCATCAATTTCCAACATGTTCTGACATCATTTGCTGTTTTTCAGTCATTTACCGATTTGTTTAGAGAGCTAAATGACAGTGAAATTGAAAATCACTACAAAATGAACTCTGAAAATGTTGGAACTTGGCATGGTGTCATCATTTTGCCCGCATAGCATGTGCAAAAGAGTATAGAGGGTCAGGGCGAAAACTGGACGCACCTCGTGTACAAACTGAACAATCTCTTTCGGAGTATCAGGGTTTCGGACGAGAACTCATCTGTTACACGGGCACTTCAATGTTTTTTAAACTTATTTGAACTCCAGCCTATTTTTGCATTCAGTATGCATCATTCAAAGCGACGTCATCAATTGCCAACATGTTCTGACATCATTTGCTGTTTTTCAGTCATTTACCGATTTGTTTAGAGAGCAAAATGACGGTGAAATTGAAAATCACTACAAAATGAACTCTGAGCATGTTGGAACCTGGCATGGTATCATCATTTCGCCCGCATAGCATGTGCAAAAGAGTAGAGAGGGTCACGGCGAAAACTGGACGCACCTCGTGTACAAACTAGACAATCTCTTTCGGAGTATCAGGGTTTCGGACGAGAACTCATCTGTTACACGGGCACTTCAATGTTTTCTAAACTTATTTGAACTCCAGCCTATTTTTGCATTTAGTATGCATCATTCAAAGCGACGTCATCAATTTCCAACAGGTTCTGACATCATTATTTGCTGTTTTTCAGTCATTTACCGATTTGTTTAGAGAGCTAAATGACATTGAAATTGAAAATCACTACAAAATGAACTCTGAAAATGTTGGAACTTGGTATGGTGTCATCATTTTGCCAGCATAGCATGTGCAAAAGAGTATAGAGGGTCAGGGCGAAAACTGGACGCACCTCGTGTACAAACTGGAGAATCTCTTTCGGAGTATCAGGGTTTCGGACGAGAACTCATCTGTTACACGGTCACTTCAATGTTTTTTAAACTTATTTGAACTCCAGCCTATTTTTGCATTCAGTATGCATCATTCAAAGCGACGTCATCAATTTCCAACACGTTCTGACATCATTTGCTGTTTTTCAGTCATTTACCGATTTGTTTAGAGAGCTAAATGACGGTGAAATTGAAAATCACTACAAAATGAACTCTGAAAATGTTGGAACTTGGCATGGTTTCATCATTTTGCCCGCATAGCATGTGCAAAAGAGTAGAGAGGGTCACGGCGAAAACTGGACGCACCTCGTGTACAAACTGGACAATCTCTTTCGGAGTATCAGGGTTTCGGACGAGAACTCATCTGTTACACGGGCACTTCAATGTTTTCTAAACTTATTTGAACTCCAGCCTATTTTTGCATTCAGTATGCATCATTCAAAACTACGTCATCAATTTCCAACACGTTCTGACATCATTTGCTGTTTTTCAGTCATTTACCGATTTGTTTAGAGAGCTAAATGACGGTGAAATTGAAAATCACTACAAAATGAACTCTGAGCATGTTGGAACTTGGCATGGTATCATCATTTCGCCCGCATAGCATGTGAAAAAGAGTAGAGAGGGTCACGGCGAAAACTGGACGCACCTCGTGTACAAACTGGACAATCTCTTTCAGAGTATTAGGGTTTCGGACGAGAACCCATCTGTTACACGGGCACTTCAATGTTTTTTAAACTTATTTGAACTCCAGCCTATTTTTGCATTCAGTATGCATTATTCAAAGCGACGTCATCAATTTCCAACACGTTCTAACATCATTTGCTGTTTTTCAGTCATTTACCGATTTGTTTAGAGAGCTAAATGACAGTGAAATTGAAAATCACTACAAAATGAACTCTGAAAATGTTGGAACTTGGCATGGTGTCATCATTTTGATCGCATAGCATGTGCAAAAGAGTATAGAGGGTCACGGCAAAAACTGGACGCACCTCGTGTACAAACTAGACAATCTCTTTCGGAGTATCAGGGTTTCGGACAAGAAATCATCTGTTACACGGGCACGTCAATGTTTTTTAAACTTATTTGAACTCCAGCCTATTTTTGAGTTCAGTATGCATCATTCAAAGCGACGTCATCAATTTCCAACACGTTCTGACATCATTTGCTGTTTTTCAGTCATTTACCGATTTGTTTAGGGAGCTAAATGACGGTGAAATTGAAAATCACTACAAAATGAACTCTGAACATGTTGGAACTTGGCATGGTATCATCATTCCGCCCGCATAGCATGTGCAAAAGAGTAGATAGGGTCACGGCAAAAACTGGATGCACCTCGTGTACAAACTGGACAATCTCTTTCGGAGTATCAGGGTTTCGGATGAGAACTCATCTGTTACACGGGCACTTCAATGGTTTTTAAAGTTATTTGAACTCCAGCCTATTTTTGCATTCAGTATGCATCATTCAAAGCGACGTCATCAATTTCCAACACGTTCTGACATCATTTACTGTTTTTCAGTCATTTACCGATTTGTTTAGAGAGCTAAATGACGGTGAAATTGAAAATCACTACAAAATGAACTCTGAAAATGTTGGAACTTGGCATGGTTTCATTATTTTGCCCGCATAGCATGTGCAAAAGAGTAGAGAGGGTCACGGCAAAAACTGGACGCACCTCATGTACAAACTGGACAATCTCTTTCGGAGTATCAGGGTTTCGGACGAGAACTCATCTGTTACACGGGCACTTCAATCTTTTTTAAACTTATTTGAACTCTAGCCTATTTTTGCATTCAGTATGCATCATTCAAAGCGACGTCATCAATTTCCAACATGTTCTGACATCATTTGCTGTTTTTCAGTCATTTACCGATTTGTTTAGAGAGCTAAATGACAGTGAAATTGAAAATCACTACAAAATGAACTCTGAAAATGTTGGAACTTGGCATGGTGTCATCATTTTGCCCGCATAGCATGTGCAAAAGAGTATAGAAGGTCAGGGCGAAAACTGGACGCACCTCGTGTACAAACTGGACAATCTCTTTCGGAGTATAAGGGTTTCGGACGAGAACTCATCTGTTACATGGGCACTTCAATGTTTTTTAAACTTATTTGAACTCCAGCCTATTTTTGCATTCAGTATGCATCATTCAAAGCGACGTCATCAATTTCCAACACGTTCTGACATCATTTGCTGTTTTTCAGTCATTCACCGATTTGTTTAGAGAGCTAAATGACGTTGAAATTGAAAATCACTACAAAATGAACTCTGAAAATGTTGGAACTTGGCATGGTTTCATCATTTTGCCCGCATAGCATGTGCAAAAGAGTAGAGAGGGTCACGGCAAAAACTGGACGCACCTCGTGTACAAACTGGACAATCTCTTTCGGAGTATCAGGGTTTCGGACAAGAACTCATCTGTTACACGGGTACTTCAATGTTTTTTAAACTTATTTGAACTCCAGCCTATTTTTGCATTCAGTATGCATCATTCAAAGCGACGTCATCAATTTCCAACATGTTCTGACATCATTTGCTGTTTTTCAGTCATTTACCCATTTGTTTAGAGAGCTAAATGACAGTGAAATTGAAAATCACTACAAAATGAACTCTGAAAATGTTGGAACTTGGCATGGTGTCATCATTTTGCCCGCATAGCATGTGCAAAAGAGTATAGAGGGTCAGGGCGAAAACTGGACGCACCTCGTGTACAAACTGGACAATCTCTTTCGGAGTATCAGGGTTTCGGACGAGAACTCATCTGTTACACGGGCACTTCAATGTTTTTTAAACTTATTTGAACTCCAGCCTATTTTTGCATTCAGTATGCATCATTCAAAGCGACGTCATCAATTTCCAACACGTTCTGACATCATTTGCTGTTTTTCAGTCATTTACCGATTTGTTTGGAGAGCTAAATGACGGTGAAATTGAAAATCACTACAAAATGAACTCTGAGCATGTTGGAACCTGGCATGGTATCATCATTTCGCCTGCATAGCATGTGCAAAAGAGTAGAAAGGGTCACGGCGAAAACTGGACGCACCTCGTGTACAAACTGGACAATCTCTTTCGGAGTATCAGGGTTTCGGACGAGAACTCATCTGTTACACGGGCACTTCAATGTTTTTTAAACTTATTTGAACTCCAGCCTATTTTTGCATTTAGTATGCATCATTCAAAGCGACGTCATCAATTTCCAACAGGTTCTGACATCATTTGCTGTTTTTCAGTGATTTACCGATTTGTTTAGAGAGCTAAATGACATTGAAATTGAAAATCACTACAAAATGAACTCTGAAAATGTTGGAACTTGGCATGGTGTCATCATTTTGCCCGCATAGCATGTGCAAAAGAGTATAGAGGGTCAGGGCGAAAACTGGACGCACCTCGTGTACAAACTGGACAATCTCTTTCGGAGTATCAGGGTTTCGGACGAGAACTCATCTGTTACACGGTCACTTCAATGTTTTTTAAACTTATTTGAACTCCAGCCTATTTTTGCATTCAGTATGCATCATTCAAAGAGGCGTCATCAATTTCCAACACGTTCTGACATCATTTGCTGTTTTTCAGTCATTTACCGATTTGTTTAGAGAGCTAAATGACGGTGAAATTTAAAATCACTACAAAATGAACTCTGAAAATGTTGGAACTTGGCATGGTTTCATCATTTTGCCCGCATAGCATGTGCAAAACAGTAGAGAGGGTCACGACGAAAACTGGACGCACCTCGTGTACAAACTGGACAATCTCTTTCGGAGTATCAGGGTTTCGGACGAGAACTCATCTGTTACACGGGCACTTCAATGTTTTCTAAACTTATTTGAACTCCAGCCTATTTTTGCATTCAGTATGCATCATTCAAAGCTACGTCATCAATTTCCAACACGTTCTGACATCATTTGCTGTTTTTCAGTCATTTACCGATTTGTTTAGAGAGCTAAATGACGGTGAAATTGAAAATCACTACAAAATTAACTCTGAGCATGTTGGAACTTGGCATGGTATCATCATTTCTCCCGTATAGCATGTGCAAAAGAGTAGAGAGGGTCACGGCGAAAACTGGACGCACCTCGTGTACAAACTGGACAATCTCTTTCAGAGTATCAGGGTTTCGGACGAGAACTCATCTGTTACACGGGCACTTCAATGTTTTTTAAACTTATTTGAACTCCAGCCTATTTTTGCATTCAGTATGCATCATTCAAAGCTACATCATCAATTTCCAACACGTTCTGACATCATTTGCTGTTTTTCAGTCATTTACCGATTTGTTTAGAGAGCTAAATGACGGTGAAATTGAAAATCACTACAAAATGAACTCTGAGCATGTTGGAACTTGGCATGGTATCATCATTTCGCCCGCATAGCATGTGCAAAAGAGTAGAGAGGGTCACGGCGAAAACTGGACGCACCTCGTGTACAAACTGGACAATCTCTTTCAGAGTATCAGGGTTTCGGACGAGAACTCATCTGTTACACGGGCACTTCAATGTTTTTTAAACTTATTTGAACTCCAGCCTATTTTTGCATTCAGTATGCATCATTCAAAGCGACGTCATCAATTTCCAACACGTTCTAACATCATTTGCTGTTTTTCAGTCATTTACCGATTTGTTTAGAGAGCTAAATGACAGCGAAATTGAAAATCACTACAAAATGAACTCTCAAAATGTTGGAACTTGGCATGGTGTCATCATTTTGATCGCATAGCATGTGCAAAAGAGTAGAGAGGGTCACGGCAAAAACTGGACGCACCTCGTGTACAAACTAGACAATCTCTTTCGGAGTATCAGGGTTTCGGACAAGAACTCATCTGTTACACGGGCACGTCAATGTTTTTTAAACTTATTTGAACTCCAGCCTATTTTTGAGTTCAGTATGCATCATTCAAAGCGACGTCATCAATTTCCAACACGTTCTGACATCATTTGCTGTTTTTCAGTCATTTACCGATTTGTTTAGGGAGCTAAATGACGGTGAAATTGAAAATCACTACAAAATGAACTCTGAACATGTTGGAACTTGGCATGGTATCATCATTTCGCCCGCATAGCATGTGCAAAAGAGTAGAGAGGGTCACGGCAAAAACTGGACGCACCTCGTGTACAAACTGGACAATCTCTTTCGGAGTATCAGGGTTTCGGACAAGAACTCATCTGTTACACGGGCACTTCAATGTTTTTTAAACTTATTTGAACTCCAGCCTATTTTTGCATTCAGTATGCATCATTCAAAGCGACGTCATCAATTTCCAACATGTTCTGACATCATTTGCTGTTTTTCAGTCATTTACCGATTTGTTTAGAGAGCTAAATGACAGTGAAATTGAAAATCACTACAAAATGAACTCTGAAAATGTTGGAACTTGGCATGGTGTCATCATTTTTCCCGCATAGCATGTGCAAAAGAGTATAGAGGGTCAGGGCGAAAACTGGACGCACCTCGTGTACAAACTGGACAATCTCTTTCGGAGTATCAGGGTTTCGGACGAGAACTCATCTGTTACACGGGCACTTCAATGTTTTTTAAACTTATTTGAACTCCAGCCTATTTTTGCATTCAGTATGCATCATTCAAAGCGACGTCATCAATTTCCAACACGTTCTGACATCATTTGCTGTTTTTCAGTCATTTACCGATTTGTTTAGAGAGCTAAATGACGGTGAAATTGAAAATCACTACAAAATGAACTCTGAGCATGTTGGAACCTGGCATGGTATCATCATTTCGCCCGCATAGCCTGTGCAAATGAGTAGAGAGGGTCACGGCGAAAACTGGACGCACCTCGTGTACAAACTGGACAATCTCTTTCGGAGTATCAGGGTTTCGGACGAGAACTCATCTGTTACACGGGCACTTCAATGTTTTTTAAACTTATTTGAACTCCAGCCTATTTTTGCATTTAGTATGCATCATTCAAAGCGACGTCATCAATTTCCAACAGGTTCTGACATCATTTGCTGTTTTTCAGTCATTTACCGATTTGTTTAGAGAGCTAAATGACATTGAAATTGAAAATCACTACAAAATGAACTCTGAAAATGTTGGAACTTGGCATGGTGTCATCATTTTGCCCGCATAGCATGTGCAAAAGAGTATAGAGGGTCAGGGCGAAAACTGGACGCACCTCGTGTACAAACTGGACAATCTCTTTCGGAGTATCAGGGTTTCGGACGAGAACTCATCTGTTACACGGTCACTTCAATGTTTTTTAAACTTATTTGAACTCCAGCCTATTTTTGCATTCAGTATGCATCATTCAAAGCGACGTCATCAATTTCCAACACGTTCTGACATCATTTGCTGTTTTTCAGTCATTTACCGATTTGTTTAGAGAGCTAAATGACGGTGAAATTGTAAATCACTACAAAATGAACTCTGAAAATGTTGGAACTCTGCATGGTTTCATCATTTTGCTCGCATAGCATGTGCAAAAGAGTAGAGAGGGTCACGACAAAAACTGGACGCACCTCGTGTACAAACTGGACAATCTCTTTCGGAGTATCAGGGTTTCGGACGAGAACTCATCTGGTACACGGGCACTTCAATGTTTTCTAAACTTATTTGAACTCCAGCCTATTTTTGCATTCAGTATGCATCATTCAAAGCTACGTCTTCAATTTCCAACACGTTCTGACATCATTTGCTGTTTTTCAGTCATTTACCGATTTGTTTAGAGAGCTAAATGACAGTGAAATTGAAAATCACTACAAAATGAACTCTGAAAATGTTGGAACTTGGCATGGTGTCATCATTTTGCCCGCATAGCATGTGCAAAAGAGTATAGAAGGTCAGGGCGAAAACTGGACGCACCTCGTGTACAAACTGGACAATCTCTTTCGGAGTATCAGGGTTTCGGACGAGAACTCATCTGTTACATGGGCACTTCAATGTTTTTTAAACTTATTTGAACTCCAGCCTATTTTTGCATTCAGTATGCATCATTCAAAGCGACGTCATCAATTTCCAACACGTTCTGACATCATTTGCTGTTTTTCAGTCATTCACCGATTTGTTTAGAGAGCTAAATGACGTTGAAATTGAAAATCACTACAAAATGAACTCTGAAAATGTTGGAACTTGGCATGGTATCATCATTTCGCCCGCATAGCATGTGCAAAAGAGTAGAGAGGGTCACGGCGAAAACTGGACGCACCTCGTGTACAAACTGGACAATCTCTTTCAGAGTATCAGGGTTTCGGACGAGAACTCATCTGTTACACGGGCACTTCAATGTTTTTTAAACTTATTTGAACTCCAGCCTATTTTTGCATTCAGTATGCATCATTCAAAGCGACGTCATCAATTTCCAACACGTTCTAACATCATTTGCTGTTTTTCAGTCATTTACCGATTTGTTTAGAGAGCTAAATGACAGTGAAATTGAAAATCACTACAAAATGAACTCTCAAAATGTTGGAACTTGGCATGGTGTCATCATTTTGATCGCATAGCATGTGCAAAAGAGTAGAGAGGGTCACGTCAAAAACTGGACGCACCTCGTGTACAAACTAGACAATCTCTTTCGGAGTATCAGGGTTTCGGACAAGAACTCATCTGTTACACGGGCACGTCAATGTTTTTTAAACTTATTTGAACTCCAGCCTATTTTTGAGTTCAGTATGCATCATTCAAAGCGACGTCATCAATTTCCAACACGTTCTGACATCATTTGCTGTTTTTCAGTCATTTACCGATTTGTTTAGGGAGCTAAATGACGGTGAAATTGAAAATCACTACAAAATGAACTCTGAACATGTTGGAACTTGGCATGGTATCATCATTTCGCCCGCATAGCATGTGCAAAAGAGTAGAGAGGGTCACGGCAAAAACTGGACGCACCTCGTGTACAAACTGGACAATCTCTTTCGGAGTATCAGGGTTTCGGACAAGAACTCATCTGTTACACGGGCACTTCAATGTTTTTTAAACTTATTTGAACTCCAGCCTATTTTTGCATTCAGTATGCATCATTCAAAGCGACGTCATCAATTTCCAACATGTTCTGACATCATTTGCTGTTTTTCAGTCATTTACCGATTTGTTTAGAGAGCTAAATGACAGTGAAATTGAAAATCACTACAAAATGAACTCTGAAAATGTTGGAACTTGGCATGGTGTCATCATTTTGCCCGCATAGCATGTGCAAAAGAGTATAGAGGGTCAGGGCGAAAACTGGACGCACCTCGTGTACAAACTGGACAATCTCTTTCGGAGTATCAGGGTTTCGGACGAGAACTCATCTGTTACACGGGCACTTCAATGTTTTTTAAACTTATTTGAACTCCAGCCTATTTTTGCATTCAGTATGCATCATTCAAAGCAACGTCATCAATTTCCAACACGTTCTGACATCATTTGCTGTTTTTCAGTCATTTACCGATTTGTTTAGAGAGCTAAATGACGGTGAAATTGAAAATCACTACAAAATGAACTCTGAGCATGTTGGAACCTGGCATGGTATCATCATTTCGCCCGCATAGCATGTGCAAATGAGTAGAGAGGGTCACGGCGAAAACTGGACGCACCTCGTGTACAAACTGGACAATCTCTTTCGGAGTATCAGGGTTTCGGACGAGAACTCATCTGTTACACGGGCACTTCAATGTTTTTTAAACTTATTTGAACTCCAGCCTATTTTTGCATTTAGTATGCATCATTCAAAGCGACGTCATCAATTTCCAGCAGGTTCTGACATCATTTGCTGTTTTTCAGTCATTTACCGATTTGTTTAGAGAGCTAAATGACATTGAAATTGAAAATCACTACAAAATGAACTCTGAAAATGTTGGAACTTGGCATGGTGTCATCATTTTGCCCGCATAGCATGTGCAAAAGAGTATAGAGGGTCAGGGCGAAAACTGGACGCACCTCGTGTACAAACTGGACAATCTCTTTCGGAGTATCAGGGTTTCGGACGAGAACTCATCTGTTACACGGTCACTTCAATGTTTTTTAAACTTATTTGAACTCCAGCCTATTTTTGCATTCAGTATGCATCATTCAAAGCGACGTCATCAATTTCCAACACGTTCTGACATCATTTGCTGTTTTTCAGTCATTTACCGATTTGTTTAGAGAGCTAAATGACGGTGAAATTGTAAATCACTACAAAATGAACTCTGAAAATGTTGGAACTTGGCATGGTTTCATCATTTTGCTCGCATAGCATGTGCAAAAGAGTAGAGAGGGTCACGACGAAAACTGGACGCACCTCGTGTACAAACTGGACAATCTCTTTCGGAGTATCAGGGTTTCGGACGAGAACTCATCTGTTACACGGGCACTTCAATGTTTTCTAAACTTATTTGAACTCCAGCCTATTTTTGCATTCAGTATGCATCATTCAAAGCTACGTCATCAATTTCCAACACGTTCTGACATCATTTGCTGTTTTTTAGTCATTTACCGATTTGTTTAGAGAGCTAAATGACGGTGAAATTGAAAATCACTACAAAATGAACTCTGAGCATGTTGGAACTTGGCATGGTATCATCATTTCGCCCGCATAGCATGTGCAAAAGAGTAGAGAGGGTCACGGCGAAAACTGGACGCACCTCGTGTACAAACTGAACAATCTCTTTCAGAGTATCAGGGTTTCGGACGAGAACTCATCTGTTACACGGGCACTTCAATGTTTTTCAAACTTATTTGAACTCCAGCCTATTTTTGCATTCAGTATGCATCATTCAAAGCTACGTCATCAATTTCCAACACGTTCTGACATCATTTGCTGTTTTTCAGTCATTTACCGATTTGTTTAGAGAGCTAAATGACGGTGAAATTGAAAATCACTGCAAAATGAACTCTGAGCATGTTGGAACTTGGCATGGTATCATCATTTCGCCCGCATATCATGTGCAAAAGAGTAGAGAGGGTCACGGCGAAAACTGGACGCACCTCGTGTACAAACTGGACAATCTCTTTCAGAGTATCAGGGTTTCGGACGAGAACTCATCTGTTACACGGGCACTTCAATGTTTTTTAAACTTATTTGAACTCCAGCCTATTTTTGCATTCAGTATGCATCATTCAAAGCGACGTCATCAATTTCCAACACGTTCTGACATCATTTGCTGTTTTTCAGTCATTTACCGATTTGTTTAGAGAGCTAAATGACAGTGAAATTGAAAATCACTACAAAATGAACTCTCAAAATGTTGGAACTTGGCATGGTGTCATCATTTTGATCGCATGGCATGTGCAAAAGAGTAGAGAGGGTCACGGCAAAAACTGGACGCACCTCGTGTACAAACTAGACAATCTCTTTCGGAGTATCAGGGTTTCGGACAAGAACTCATCTGTTACACGGGCACGTCAATGTTTTTTAAACTTATTTGAACTCCAGCCTATTTTTGAGTTCAGTATGCATCATTCAAAGCGACGTCATCAATTTCCAACACGTTCTGACATCATTTGCTGTTTTTCAGTCATTTACCGATTTGTTTAGGGAGCTAAATGACGGTGAAATTGAAAATCACTACAAAATGAACTCTGAACATGTTGGAACTTGGCATGGTATCATCATTCCGCCCGCATAGCATGTGCAAAAGAGTAGATAGGGTCACGGCAAAAACTGGACGCACCTCATGTACAAACTGGACAATCTCTTTCGGAGTATCAGGGTTTCGGATGAGAACTCATCTGTTACACGGGCACTTCAATGTTTTTTAAACTTATTTGAACTCCAGCCTATTTTTGCATTCAGTATGCATCATTCAAAGCGACGTCATCAATTTCCAACACGTTCTAACATCATTTGCTGTCTTTCAGTCATTTACCGATTTGTTTAGAGAGCTAAATGACGGTGAAATTGAAAATCACTACAAAATGAACTCTGAAAATGTTGGAACTTGGCATGGTTTCATCATTTTGCCCGCATAGCATGTGCAAAAGAGTAGAGAGGGTCACGGCGAAAACTGGACGCACCTCGTGTACAAACTGGACAATCTCTTTCGGAGTATCAGGGTTTCGGACGAGAACACATCTGTTACACGGGCACTTCAATCTTTTTTAAACTTATTTGAACTCTAGCCTATTTTTGCATTCAGTATGCATCATTCAAAGCGACGTCATCAATTTACAACCAATTCTGACATCATTTGCTGTTTTTCAGTCATTTACCGATTTGTTTAGAGAGCTAAATGACAGTGAAATTGAAAATCACTACAAAATGAACTCTAAAAATGTTGGAACTTGGCATGGTGTCATCATTTTGCCCGCATAGCATGTGCAAAAGAGTATAGAGGGTCAGGGCGAAAACTGGACGCACCTTGTGTACAAACTGGACAATCTCTTTCGGAGTATCAGGGTTTCGGACGAGAACTCATCTGTTACACGGGCACTTCAATGTTTTTTAAACTTATTTGAACTCCAGCCTATTTTTGCATTCAGTATGCATCATTCAAAGCGACGTCATCAATTTCCAACACGTTCTGACATCATTTGCTGTTTTTCAGTCATTTACCGATTTGTTTAGAGAGCTAAATGACGGTGAAATTGAAAATCACTACAAAATGAACTCTGAAAATGTTGGAACTTGGCTTGGTTTCATCATTTTGCCCGCATAGCATGTGCAAAAGAGTAGAGAGGGTCACGGAAAAAACTGGACGCACCTCGTGTACAAACTGGACAATCTCTTTCCGAGTATCAGGGTTTCGGACAAGAACTCATCTGTTACACGGGCACTTCAATGTTTTTTAAACTTATTTGAACTCCAGTCTATTTTTGCATTCAGTATGCATCATTCAAAGCGACGTCAACAATTTCCAACATGTTCTGACATCATTTGCTGTTTTTCAGTCATTTACCGATTTGTTTAGAGAGCTAAATGACAGTGAAATTGAAAATCACTACAAAATGAACTCTGAAAATGTTGGAACTTGGCATGGTGTCATCATTTTGCCCGCATAGCATGTGCAAAAGAGTATAGAGGGTCAGGGCGAAAACTGGACGCACCTCGTGTACAAACTGGACAATCTCTTTCGGAGTATCAGGGTTTCGGACGAGAACTCATCTGTTACACGGGCACTTCAATGTTTTTTAAACTTATTTGAACTCCAGCCTATTTTTGCATTCAGTATGCATCATTCAAAGCGACGTCATCAATTTCCAACACGTTCTGACATCATTTGCTGTTTTTCAGTCATTTACCGATTTGTTTAAAGAGCTAAATGACGGTGAAATTGAAAATCACTACAAAATGAACTCTGAAAATGTTGAACTTGGCATGGTTTCATCATTTTGCCCGCATAGCATGTGCAAAAGAGTAGAGAGGGTCACGACGAAAACTGGACGCACCTCGTGTACAAACTGGACAATCTCTTTCGGAGTATCAGGGTTTCGGACGAGAACTCATCTGTTACACGGGCACTTCAGTGGTTTTTAAACTTATTTGAACTCCAGCCTATTTTTGCATTCAGTATGCATCATTCAAAGCGACGTCATCAATTTCCAACATGTTCTGACATCATTTGCTGTTTTTCAGTCATTTACCGATTTGATTAGAGAGCTAAATGACAGTGAAATTGAAAATCACTACAAAATGAACTCTGAAAATGTGGGAACTTGGCATGGTGTCAACATTTTGCCCGCATAGCATGTGCAAAAGAGTATAGAGGGTCAGGGAGAAAACTGGACGCACCTCGTGTACAAACTGGACAATCTCTTTCGGAGTATCAGGGTTTCGGACGAGAACTCATCTGTTACACGGGCACTTCAATGTTTTTTAAACTTATTTGAACTCCAGCCTATTTTTGCATTCAGTATGCATCATTCAAAGCGACGTCATCAATTTCCAACACGTTCTGACATCATTTGTTTTTTTCAGTCATTTACCGATTTGTTTAGAGAGCTAAATGACGGTGAAATTGAAAATCACTACAAAATGAAATCTCAAAACGTTGGAACTTGGCATGGTTTCATCATTTTGCCCGCATAGCATGTGCAAAAGAGTAGAGAGGGTCACGGCGAAAACTGGACGCACCTCGTGTACAAACTGGACAATCTCTTTCGGAGTATCAGGGTTTCGGACGAGAACTCATCTGTTACACGGGCACTTCAATGTTTTCTAAACTTATTTGAACTCCAGCCTATTTTTGCATTCAGTATGCATCATTCAAAGCTATGTCATCAATTTCCAACACGTTCTGACATCATTTGCTGTTTTTTAGTCATTTACCGATTTGTTTAGAGAGCTAAATGACGGTGAAATTGAAAATCACTACAAAATGAACTCTGAGCATGTTGGAACTTGGCATGGTATCATCATTTCGCCCGCATAGCATGTGCAAAAGAGTAGAGAGGGTCACGGCGAAAACTGGACGCACCTCGTGTACAAACTGGACAATCTCTTTCAGAGTATCAGGGTTTCGGACGAGAACTCATCTGTTACACGGGCACTTCAATGTTTTTTAAACTTATTTGAACTCCAGCCTATTTTTGCATTCAGTATGCATCATTCAAAGCTACGTCATCAATTTCCAACACGTTCTGACATCATTTGCTGTTTTTCAAACATTTACCGATTTGTTTAGGGAGCTAAATGACGGTGAAATTGAAAATCACTACAAAATGAACTCTGAACATGTTGGAACTTGGCATGGTATCATCATTCCGCCCGCATAGCATGTGCAAAAGAGTAGATAGGGTCACGGCAAAAACTGGACGCACCTCATGTACAAATTGGACAATCTCTTTCGGAGTATCAGGGTTTCGGATGAGAACTCATCTGTTACACGGGCACTTCAATGTTTTTTAAACTTATTTGAACTCCAGCCTATTTTTGCATTCAGTATGCATCATTCAAAGCGACGTCATCAATTTCCAACACGTTCTAACATCATTTGCTGTCTTTCAGTCATTTACCGATTTGTTTAGAGAGCTAAATGACGGTGAAACTGAAAATCACTACAAAATGAACTCTGAAAATGTTGGAACTTGGCATGGTTTCATCATTTCGCCCGCATAGCATGTGCAAAAGAGTAGAGAGGGTCACGGCGAAAACTGGACGCACCTCGTGTACAAACTGGACAATCTCTTTCCGAGTATCAGGGTTTCGGACAAGAACTCATCTGTTACACGGGCACGTCAATGTTTTTTAAACTTATTTGAACTCCAGCCTATTTTTGCATTCAGTATGCATCATTCAAAGCGACGTCATCAATTTACAACATGTTCTGACATCATTTGCTGTTTTTCAGTCATTTACCAATTTGTTTAGAGAGCTAAATGACAGTGAAATTGAAAATCACTACAAAATGAACTCTGAAAATGTTGGAACTTGGCATGGTGTCATCATTTTGCCCGCATAGCATGTGCAAAAGAGTATAGAGGGTCAGGGCGAAAACTGGACGCACCTCGTGTACAAATTGGACAATCTCTTTCGGAGTATCAGGGTTTCGGACGAGAACTCATCTGTTACACGGGCACTTCAATGTTTTTTAAACTTATTTGAACTCCAGCCTATTTTTGCATTCAGTATGCATCATTCAAAGCGACGTCATCAATTTCCAACACGTTCTGACATCATTTGCTGTTTTTCAGTCATTTACCGATTTGTTTAGAGAGCTAAATGACGGTGAAATTGAAAATCACTACAAAATGAACTCTGAAAATGTTGGAACTTGGCTTGGTTTCATCATTTTGCCCGCATAGCATGTGCAAAAGAGTAGAGAGGGTCACGGCAAAAACTGGACGCACCTCGTGTACAAACTGGACAATCTCTTTCCGAGTATCAGGGTTTCGGACAAGAACTCATCTCTTACACGGGCACTTCAATGTTTTTTAAACTTATTTGAACTCCAGCCTATTTTTGCATTCAGTATGCATCATTCAAAGCGACGTCAACAATTTCCAACATGTTCTGACATCATTTGCTGTTTTTCAGTCATTTACCGATTTGTTTAGAGAGCTAAATGACAGTGAAATTGAAAATCACTACAAAATGAACTCTGAAAATGTTGGAACTTGGCATGGTGTCATCATTTTGCCTGCATAGCATGTGCAAAAGAGTATAGAGGGTCAGGGCGAAAACTGGACGCACCTCGTGTACAAACTGGACAATCTCTTTCGGAGTATCAGGGTTTCGGACGAGAACTCATCTGTTACATGGGCACTTCAATGTTTTTTAAACTTATTTGAACTCCAGCCTATTTTTGCATTCAGTATGCATCATTCAAAGCGACGTCATCAATTTCCAACACGTTCTGACATCATTTGCTGTTTTTCAGTCATTTACCGATTTGTTTAGAGAGCTAAATGACGGTGAAATTGAAAATCACTACAAAATGAACTCTGAAAATGTTGAACTTGGCATGGTTTCATCATTTTGCCCGCATAGCATGTGCAAAAGAGTAGAGAGGGTCACAACGAAAACTGGACGCACCTCGTGTACAAACTGGACAATCTCTTTCGGAGTATCAGGGTTTCGGACGAGAACTCATCTGTTACACGGGCACTTCAATGGTTTTTAAACTTATTTGAACTCCAGCCTATTTTTGCATTCAGTATGCATCATTCAAAGCGACGTCATCAATTTCCAACATGTTCTGACATCATTTGCTGTTTTTCAGTCATTTACCGATTTGATTAGAGAGCTAAATGGCAGTGAAATTGAAAATCACTACAAAATGAACTCTGAAAATGTGGGAACTTGGCATGGTGTCAACATTTTGCCCGCATAGCATGTGCAAAAGAGTATAGAGGGTCAGGGAGAAAACTGGACGCACCTCGTGTACAAACTGGACAATCTCTTTCGGAGTATCAGGGTTTCGGACGAGAACTCATCTGTTACACGGGCACTTCAATGTTTTTTAAACTTATTTGAACTCCAGCCTATTTTTGCATTCAGTATGCATCATTCAAAGCGACGTCATCAATTTCCAACACGTTCTGACATCATTTGTTGTTTTTCAGTCATTTACCGATTTGTTTGGAGAGCTAAATGACGGTGAAATTGAAAATCACTACAAAATGAAATCTCAAAACGTTGGAACTTGGCATGGTTTCATCATTTTGCCCGCATAGCATGTGCAAAAGAGTAGAGAGGGTCACGGCGAAAACTGGACGCACCTCGTGTACAAACTGGACAATCTCTTTCGGAGTATCAGGGTTTCGGACGAGAACTCATCTGTTACACGGGCACTTCAATGTTTTCTAAACTTATTTGAACTCCAGCCTATTTTTGCATTCAGTATGCATCATTCAAAGCTACGTCATCAATTTCCAACACGTTCTGACATCATTTGCTGTTTTTTAGTCATTTACCGATTTGTTTAGAGAGCTAAATGACGGTGAAATTGAAAATCACTACAAAATGAACTCTGAGCATGTTGGAACTTGGCATGGTATCATCATTTCGCCCGCATAGCATGTGCAAAAGAGTAGAGAGAGTCACGGCGAAAACTGGACGCACCTCGTGTACAAACTGGACAATCTCTTTCAGAGTATCAGGGTTTCGGACGAGAACTCATCTGTTACACGGGCACTTCAATGTTTTCTAAACTTATTTGAACTCCAGCCTATTTTTGCATTCAGTATGCATCATTCAAAGCTACGTCATCAATTTCCAACACGTTCTGACATCATTTGCTGTTTTTCAGTCATTTACCGATTTGTTTAGAGAGCTAAATGACGGTGAAATTGAAAATCACTGCAAAATGAACTCTGAGCATGTTGGAACTTGGCATGGTATCATCATTTCGCCCGCATATCATGTGCAAAAGAGTAGAGAGGGTCACGGCGAAAACTGGACGCACCTCGTGTACAAACTGGACAATCTCTTTCAGAGTATCAGGGTTTCGGACGAGAACTCATCAGTTACACGGGCACTTCAATGTTTTTTAAACTTATTTGAACTCCAGCCTATTTTTGCATTCAGTATGCATCATTCAAAGCGACGTCATCAATTTCCAACACGTTCTAACATCATTTGCTGTTTTTCAGTCATTTACCGATTTGTTTAGAGAGCTAAATGACGGTGAAATTGAAAATCACTACAAAATGAAATCTCAAAACGTTGGAACTTGGCATGGTTTCATCATTTTGCCCGCATAGCATGTGCAAAAGAGTAGAGAGGGTCACGGCGAAAACTGGACGCACCTCGTGTACAAACTGGACAATCTCTTTCGGAGTATCAAGGTTTCGGACGAGAACTCATCTGTTACACGGGCACTTCAATGTTTTCTAAACTTATTTGAACTCCAGCCAATTTTTGCATTCAGTATGCATCATTCAAAGCTACGTCATCAATTTCCAACACGTTCTGACATCATTTGCTGTTTTTTAGTCATTTACCGATTTGTTTAGAGAGCTAAATGACGGTGAAATTGAAAATCACTACAAAATGAACTCTGAGCATGTTGGAACTTGGCATGGTATCATCATTTCGCCCGCATAGCATGTGCAAAAGAGTAGAGAGGGTCACGGCGAAAACTGGACGCACCTCGTGTACAAACTGGACAATCTCTTTCAGAGTATCAGGGTTTCGGACGAGAACTCATCTGTTACACGGGCACTTCAATGTTTTTTAAACTTATTTGAACTCCAGCCTATTTTTGCATTCAGTATGCATCATTCAAAGCTACGTCATCAATTTCCAACACGTTCTGACATCATTTGCTGTTTTTCAGTCATTTACCGATTTGTTTAGAGAGCTAAATGACGGTGAAATTGAAAATCACTGCAAAATGAACTCTGAGCATGTTGGAACTTGGCATGGTATCATCATTTCGCCCGCATATCATGTGCAAAAGAGTAGAGAGGGTCACGGCGAAAACTGGACGCACCTCGTGTACAAACTGGACAATCTCTTTCAGAGTATCAGGGTTTCGGACGAGAACTCATCAGTTACACGGGCACTTCAATGTTTTTTAAACTTATTTGAACTCCAGCCTATTTTTGCATTCAGTATGCATCATTCAAAGCGACGTCATCAATTTCCAACACGTTCTAACATCATTTGCTGTTTTTCAGTCATTTACCGATTTGTTTAGAGAGCTAAATGACAGTGAAATTGAAAATCACTACAAAATGAACTCTCAAAATGTTGGAACTTGGCATGGTGTCATCATTTTGATCGCATGGCATGTGCAAAAGAGTAGAGAGGGTCACGGCAAAAACTGGACGCACCTCGTGTACAAACAAGACAATCTCTTTCGGAGTATCAGGGTTTCGGACAAGAACTCATCTGTTACACGGGCACGTCAATGTTTTTTAAACTTATTTGAACTCCAGCCTATTTTTGAGTTCAGTATGCATCATTCAAAGCGACGTCATCAATTTCCAACACGTTCTGACATCATTTGCTGTTTTTCAGTCATTTACCGATTTGTTTAGGGAGCTAAATGACGGTGAAATTGAAAATCACTACAAAATGAACTCTGAACATGTTGGAACTTGGCATGGTATCATCATTCCGCCCGCATAGCATGTGCAAAAGAGTAGATAGGGTCACGGCAAAAACTGGACGCACCTCATGTACAAACTGGACAATCTCTTTCGGAGTATCAGGGTTTCGGATGAGAACTCATCTGTTACACGGGCACTTCAATGTTTTTTAAACTTATTTGAACTCCAGCCTATTTTTGCATTCAGTATGCATCATTCAAAGCGACGTCATCAATTTCCAACACGTTCTAACATCATTTGCTGTCTTTCAGTCATTTACCGATTTGTTTAGAGAGCTAAATGACGGTGAAATTGAAAATCACTACAAAATGAACTCTGAAAATGTTGGAACTTGGCATGGTTTCATCATTTTGCCCGCATAGCATGTGCAAAAGAGTAGAGAGGGTCACGGCGAAAACTAGACGCACCTCGTGTACAAACTGGACAATCTCTTTCGGAGTATCAGGGTTTCGGACGAGAACTCATCTGTTACACGGGCACTTCAATCTTTTTTAAACTTATTTGAACTCTAGCCTATTTTTGCATTCAGTATGCATCATTCAAAGAGACGTCATCAATTTACAACATGTTCTGACATCATTTGCTGTTTTTCAGTCATTTACCGATTTGTTTAGAGAGCTAAATGACAGTGAAATTGAAAATCACTACAAAATGAACTCTGAAAATGTTGGAACTTGGCATGGTGTCATCATTTTGCCCGCATAGCATGTGCAAAAGAGTATAGAGGGTCAGGGCGAAAACTGGACGCACCTCGTGTACAAACTGGACAATCTCTTTCGGAGTATCAGGGTTTCGGACGAGAACTCATCTGTTACACGGGCACTTCAATGTTTTTTAAACTTATTTGAACTCCAGCCTATTTTTGCATTCAGTATGCATCATTCAAAGCGACGTCATCAATTTCCAACACGTTCTGACATCAATTGCTGTTTTTCAGTCATTTACCGATTTGTTTAGAGAGCTAAATGATGGTGAAATTGAAAATCACTACAAAATTAACTCTGAAAATGTTGGAACTTGGCTTGGTTTCATCATTTTGCCCGCATAGCATGTGCAAAAGAGTAGAGAGGGTCACGGCAAAAACTGGACGCACCTCGTGTACAAACTGGACAATCTCTTTCCGAGTATCAGGGTTTCGGACAAGAACTCATCTGTTACACGGGCACTTCAATGTTTTTTAAACTTATTTGAACTCCAGCCTATTTTTGCATTCAGTATGCATCATTCAAAGCGACGTCAACAATTTCCAACATGTTCTGACATCATTTGCTGTTTTTCAGTCATTTACCGATTTGTTTAGAGAGCTAAATGACAGTGAAATTGAAAATCACTACAAAATGAACTCTGAAAATGTTGGAACTTGGCATGGTGTCATCATTTTGCCCGCATAGCATGTGCAAAAGAGTATAGAGGGTCAGGGCGAAAACTGGACGCACCTCGTGTACAAACTGGACAATCTCTTTCGGAGTATCAGGGTTTCGGACGAGAACTCATCTGTTACACGGGCACTTCAATGTTTTTTAAACTTATTTGAACTCCAGCCTATTTTTGCATTCAGTATGCATCATTCAAAGCGACGTCATCAATTTCCAACACGTTCTGACATCATTTGCTGTTTTTCAGTCATTTACCGATTTGTTTAGAGAGCTAAATGACGGTGAAATTGAAAATCACTACAAAATGAACTCTGAAAATGTTGAACTTGGCATGGTTTCATCATTTTGCCCGCATAGCATGTGCAAAAGAGTAGAGAGGGTCACGACGAAAACTGGACGCACCTCGTGTACAAACTGGACAATCTCTTTCGGAGTATCAGGGTTTCGGACGAGAACTCATCTGTTACACGGGCACTTCAATGGTTTTTAAACTTATTTGAACTCCAGCCTATTTTTGCATTCAGTATGCATCATTCAAAGCGACGTCATCAATTTCCAACATGTTCTGACATCATTTGCTGTTTTTCAGTCATTTACCGATTTGATTAGAGAGCTAAATGACAGTGAAATTGAAAATCACTACAAAATGAACTCTGAAAATGTGGGAACTTGGCATGGTGTCAACATTTTGCCCGCATAGCATGTGCAAAAGAGTATAGAGGGTCAGGGAGAAAACTGGACGCACCTCGTGTACAAACTGGACAATCTCTTTCGGAGTATCAGGGTTTCGGACGAGAACTCATCTGTTACACGGGCACTTCAATGTTTTTTAAACTTATTTGAACTCCAGCCTATTTTTGCATTCAGTATGCATCATTCAAAGCGACGTCAACAATTTCCAACACGTTCTGACATCATTTGCTGTTTTTCAGTCATTTACCGATTTGTTTAGAGAGCTAAATGACAGTGAAATTGAAAATCACTACAAAATGAACTCTGAAAATGTTGGAACTTGGCATGGTGTCATCATTTTGCCCGCATAGCATGTGCAAAAGAGTATAGAGGGTCAGGGCGAAAACTGGACGCACCTCGTGTACAAACTGGACAATCTCTTTTGGAGTATCAGGGTTTCGGACGAGAACTCATCTGTTACACGGGCACTTCAATGTTTTTTAAACTTATTTGAACTCCAGCCTATTTTTGCATTCAGTATGCATCATTCAAAGCGACGTCATCAATTTCCAACACGTTCTGACATCATTTGCTGTTTTTCAGTCATTTACCGATTTGTTTAGAGAGCTAAATGACGGTGAAATTGAAAATCACTACAAAATGAACTCTGAAAATGTTGAACTTGGCATGGTTTCATCATTTTGCCCGCATAGCATGTGCAAAAGAGTAGAGAGGGTCACGACGAAAACTGGACGCACCTCGTGTACAAACTGGACAATCTCTTTCGGAGTATCAGGGTTTCGGACGAGAACTCATCTGTTACACGGGCACTTCAATGGTTTTTAAACTTATTTGAACTCCAGCCTATTTTTGCATTCAGTATGCATCATTCAAAGCGACGTCATCAATTTCCAACATGTTCTGACATCATTTGCTGTTTTTCAGTCATTTACCGATTTGATTAGAGAGCTAAATGACAGTGAAATTGAAAATCACTACAAAATGAACTCTGAAAATGTGGGAACTTGGCATGGTGTCAACATTTTGCCCGCATAGCATGTGCAAAAGAGTATAGAGGGTCAGGGAGAAAACTGGACGCACCTCGTGTACAAACTGGACAATCTCTTTCGGAGTATCAGGGTTTCGGATGAGAACTCATCTGTTACACGGGCACTTCAATGTTTTCTAAACTTATTTGAACTCCAGCCTATTTTTGCATTCAGTATGCATCATTCAAAGCGACGTCATCAATTTCCAACACGTTCTGACATCATTTGTTGTTTTTCAGTCATTTACCGATTTGTTTAGAGAGATAAATGACGGTGAAATTGAAAATCACTACAAAATGAAATCTCAAAACGTTGGAACTTGGCATGGTTTCATCATTTTGCCCGCATAGCATGTGCAAAAGAGTAGAGAGGGTCACGGCAAAAACTGGACGCACCTCGTGTACAAACTGGACAATCTCTTTCGGAGTATCAGGGTTTCGGACGAGAACTCATCTGTTACACGGGCACTTCAATGTTTTCTAAACTTATTTGAACTCCAGCCTATTTTTGCATTCAGTATGCATCATTCAAAGCTACGTCATCAATTTCCAACACGTTCTGACATCATTTGCTGTTTTTTAGTCATTTACCGATTTGTTTAGAGAGCTAAATGACGGTGAAATTGAAAATCACTACAAAATGAACTCTGAGCATGTTGGAACTTGGCATGGTATCATCATTTCGCCCGCATAGCATGTGCAAAAGAGTAGAGAGGGTCACGGCGAAAACTGGACGCACCTCGTGTACAAACTGGACAATCTCTTTCAGAGTATCAGGGTTTCGGACGAGAACTCATCTGTTACACGGGCACTTCAATGTTTTTTAAACTTATTTGAACTCCAGCCTATTTTTGCATTCAGTATGCATCATTCAAAGCTACGTCATCAATTTCCAACACGTTCTGACATCATTTGCTGTTTTTCAGTCATTTACCGATTTGTTTAGAGAGCTAAATGACGGTGAAATTGAAAATCACTGCAAAATGAACTCTGAGCATGTTGGAACTTGGCATGGTATCATCATTTCGCCCGCATATCATGTGCAACAGAGTAGAGAGGGTCACGGCGAAAACTGGACGCACCTCGTGTACAAACTGGACAATCTCTTTCAGAGTATCAGGGTTTCGGACAAGAACTCATCTGTTACACGGGCACTTCAATGTTTTTTAAACTTATTTGAACTCCAGCCTATTTTTGCATTCAGTATGCATCATTCAAAGCGACGTCATCAATTTCCAACACGTTCTAACATCATTTGCTGTTTTTCAGTCATTTACCGATTTGTTTAGAGAGCTAAATGACAGTGAAATTGAAAATCACTACAAAATGAACTCTCAAAATGTTGGAACTTGGCATGGTGTCATCATTTTGATCGCATGGCATGTGCAAAAGAGTAGAGAGGGTCACGGCAAAAACTGGACGCACCTCGTGTACAAACAAGACAATCTCTTTCGGAGTATCAGGGTTTCGGACAAGAACTCATCTGTTACACGGGCACGTCAATGTTTTTTAAACTTATTTGAACTCCAGCCTATTTTTGAGTTCAGTATGCATCATTCAAAGCGACGTCATCAATTTCCAACACGTTCTGACATCATTTGCTGTTTTTCAGTCATTTACCGATTTGTTTAGGGAGCTAAATGACGGTGAAATTGAAAATCACTACAAAATGAACTCTGAACATGTTGGAACTTGGCATGGTATCATCATTCCGCCCGCATAGCATGTGCAAAAGAGTAGATAGGGTCACGGCAAAAACTGGACGCACCTCATGTACAAACTGGACAATCTCTTTCGGAGTATCAGGGTTTCGGATGAGAACTCATCTGTTACACGGGCACTTCAATGTTTTTTAAACTTATTTGAACTCCAGCCTATTTTTGCATTCAGTATGCATCATTCAAAGCGACGTCATCAATTTCCAACACGTTCTAACATCATTTGCTGTCTTTCAGCCATTTACCGATTTGTTTAGAGAGCTAAATGACGGTGAAATTGAAAATCACTACAAAATGAACTCTGAAAATGTTGGAACTTGGCATGGTTTCATCATTTTGCCCGCATAGCATGTGCAAAAGAGTAGAGAGGGTCACGGCGAAAACTGGACGCACCTCGTGTACAAACTGGACAATCTCTTTCGGAGTATCAGGGTTTCGGACGAGAACTCATCTGTTACACGGGCACTTCAATCTTTTTTAAACTTATTTGAACTCTAGCCTATTTTTGCATTCAGTATGCATCATTCAAAGCGACGTCATCAATTTACAACATGTTCTGACATCATTTGCTGTTTTTCAGTCATTTACCGATTTGTTTAGAGAGCTAAATGACAGTGAAATTGAAAATCACTACAAAATGAACTCTGAAAATGTTGGAACTTGGCATGGTGTCATCATTTTGCCCGCATAGCATGTCCAAAAGAGTATAGAGGGTCAGGGCGAAAACTGGACGCACCTCGTGTACAAACTGGACAATCTCTTTCGGTGTATCAGGGTTTCGGACGAGAACTCATCTGTTACACGGGCACTTCAATGTTTTTTAAACTTATTTGAACTCCAGCCTATTTTTGCATTCAGTATGCATCATTCAAAGCGACGTCATCAATTTCCAACACGTTCTGACATCATTTGCTGTTTTTCAGTCATTTACCGATTTGTTTAGAGAGCTAAATGACGGTGAAATTGAAAATCACTACAAAATGAACTCTGAAAATGTTGGAACTTGGCTTGGTTTCATCATTTTGCCCGCATAGCATGTGCAAAAGAGTAGAGAGGGTCACGGCAAAAACTGGACGCACCTCGTGTACAAACTGGACAATCTCTTTCCGAGTATCAGGGTTTCGGACAAGAACTCATCTGTTACACGGGCACTTCAATGTTTTTTAAACTTATTTGAACTCCAGCCTATTTTTGCATTCAGTATGCATCATTCAAAGCGACGTCAACAATTTCCAACATGTTCTGACATCATTTGCTGTTTTTCAGTCATTTACCGATTTGTTTAGAGAGCTAAATGACAGTGAAATTGAAAATCACTACAAAATGAACTCTGAAAATGTTGGAACTTGGCATGGTGTCATCATTTTGCCCGCATAGCATGTGCAAAAGAGTATACAGGGTCAGGGCGAAAACTGGACGCACCTCGTGTACAAACTGGACAATCTCTTTCGGAGTATCAGGGTTTCGGACGAGAACTCATCTGTTACACGGGCACTTCAATGTTTTTTAAACTTATTTGAACTCCAGCCTATTTTTGCATTCAGTATGCATCATTCAAAGCGACGTCATCAATTTCCAACATGTTCTGACATCATTTGCTGTTTTTCAGTTATTTACCGATTTGTTTAGAGAGCTAAATGACGGTGAAATTGAAAATCACTACAAAATGAACTCTGAAAATGTTGAACTTGGCATGGTTTCATCATTTTGCCCGCATAGCATGTGCAAAAGAGTAGAGAGGGTCACGACGAAAACTGGAAGCACCTCGTGTACAAACTGGACAATCTCTTTCGGAGTATCAGGGTTTCGGACGAGAACTCATCTGTTACACGGGCACTTCAATGGTTTTTAAACTTATTTGAACTCCAGCCTATTTTTGCATTCAGTATGCATCATTCAAAGCGACGTCATCAATTTCCAACATGTTCTGACATCATTTGCTGTTTTTCAGTCATTTACCGATTTGATTAGAGAGCTAAATGACAGTGAAATTGAAAATCACTACAAAATGAACTCTGAAAATGTGGGAACTTGGCATGGTGTCAACATTTTGCCCGCATAGCATGTGCAAAAGAGTATAGAGGGTCAGGGAGAAAACTGGACGCACCTCGTGTACAAACTGGACAATCTTTTTCGGAGTATCAGGGTTTCGGACGAGAACTCATCTGTTACACGGGCACTTCAATGTTTTTTAAACTTATTTGAACTCCAGCCTATTTTTGCATTCAGTATGCATCATTCAAAGTGACGTCATCAATTTCCAACACGTTCTGACATCATTTGTTGTTTTTCAGTCATTTACCGATTTGTTTAGAGAGCTAAATGACGGTGAAATTGAAAATCACTACAAAATGAAATCTCAAAACGTTGGAACTTGGCATGGTTTCATCATTTTGCCCGCATAGCATGTGCAAAAGAGTAGAGAGGGTCACGGCGAAAACTGGACGCACCTCGTGTACAAACTGGACAATCTCTTTCGGAGTATCAGGGTTTCGGACGAGAACTCATCTGTTACACGGGCACTTCAATGTTTTCTAAACTTATTTGAACTCCAGCCTATTTTTGCATTCAGTATGCATCATTCAAAGCTACGTCATCAATTTCCAACACGTTCTGACATCATTTGCTGTTTTTTAGTCATTTACCGATTTGTTTAGAGAGCTAAATGACGGTGAAATTGAAAATCACTACAAAATGAACTCTGAGCATGTTGGAACTTGGCATGGTATCATCATTTCGCCCGCATAGCATGTGCAAAAGAGTAGAGAGGGTCACGGCGAAAACTGGACGCACCTCGTGTACAAACTGGACAATCTCTTTCAGAGTATCAGGGTTTCGGACGAGAACTCATCTGTTACACGGGCACTTCAATGTTTTTTAAACTTATTTGAACTCCAGCCTATTTTTGCATTCAGTATGCATCATTCAAAGCTACGTCATCAATTTCCAACACGTTCTGACATCATTTGCTGTTTTTCAGTCATTTACCGATTTGTTTAGAGAGCTAAATGACGGTGAAATTGAAAATCACTGCAAAATGAACGCTGAGCATGTTGGAACTTGGCATGGTATCATCATTTCGCCCGCATATCATGTGCAAAAGAGTAGAGAGGGTCACGGCGAAAACTGGACGCACCTCGTGTACAAACTGGACAATCTCTTTCAGAGTATCAGGGTTTCGGACGAGAACTCATCTGTTACACGGGCACTTCAATGTTTTTTAAACTTATTTGAACTCCAGCCTATTTTTGCATTCAGTATGCATCATTCAAAGCGACGTCATCAATTTCCAACACGTTCTAACATCATTTGCTGTTTTTCAGTCATTTACCGATTTGTTTAGAGAGCTAAATGACAGTGAAATTGAAAATCACTACAAAATGAACTCTCAAAATGTTGGAACTTGGCATGGTGTCATCATTTTGATCGCATGGCATGTGCAAAAGAGTAGAGAGGGTCATGGCAAAAACTGGACGCACCTCGTGTACAAACAAGACAATCTCTTTCGGAGTATCAGGGTTTCGGACAAGAACTCATCTGTTACACGGGCACGTCAATGTTTTTTAAACTTATTTGAACTCCAGCCTATTTTTGAGTTCAGTATGCATCATTCAAAGCGACGTCATCAATTTCCAACACGTTCTGACATCATTTGCTGTTTTTCAGTCATTTACCGATTTGTTTAGGGAGCTAAATGACGGTGAAATTGAAAATCACAACAAAAATGAACTCTGAACATGTTGGAACTTGGCATGGTATCATCATTCCGCCCGCATAGCATGTGCAAAAGAGTAGATAGGGTCACGGCAAAAACTGGACGCACCTCATGTACAAACTGGACAATCTCTTTCGGAGTATCAGGGTTTCGGATGAGAACTCATCTGTTACACGGGCACTTCAATGTTTTTTAAACTTATTTGAACTCCAGCCTATTTTTGCATTCAGTATGCATCATTCAAAGCGACGTCATCAATTTCCAACACGTTCTAACATCATTTGCTGTCTTATTTACCGATTTGTTTAGAGAGCTAAATGACGGTGAAATTGAAAATCACTACAAAATGAACTCTGAAAATGTTGGAACTTGGCATGGTTTCATCATTTTGCCCGCATAGCATGTGCAAAAGAGTAGAGAGGGTCACGGCGAAAACTGGACGCACCTCGTGTACAAACTGGACAATCTCTTTCGGAGTATCAGGGTTTCGGACGAGAACTCATCTGTTACACGGGCACTTCAATCTTTTTTAAACTTATTTGAACTCTAGCCTATTTTTGCATTCAGTATGCATCATTCAAAGCGACGTCATCAATTTACAACATGTTCTGACATCATTTGCTGTTTTTCAGTCATTTACCGATTTTTTTAGAGAGCTAAATGACAGTGAAATTGAAAATCACTACAAAATGAACTCTGAAAATGTTGGAACTTGGCATGGTGTCATCATTTTGCCCGCATAGCATGTCCAAAAGAGTATAGAGGGTCAGGGCGAAAACTGGACGCACCTCGTGTACAAACTGGACAATCTCTTTCGGAGTATCAGGGTTTCGGACGAGAACTCATCTGTTACACGGGCACTTCAATGTTTTTTAAACTTATTTGAACTCCAGCCTATTTTTGCATTCAGTATGCATCATTCAAAGCGACGTCATCAATTTCCAACACGTTCTGACATCATTTGCTGTTTTTCAGTCATTTACCGATTTGTTTAGAGAGCTAAATGACGGTGAAATTGAAAATCACTACAAAATGAACTCTGAAAATGTTGGAACTTGGCTTGGTTTCATCATTTTGCCCGCATAGCATGTGCAAAAGAGTAGAGAGGGTCACGGAAAAAACTGGACGCACCTCGTGTACAAACTGGACAATCTCTTTCCGAGTATCAGGGTTTCGGACAAGAACTCATCTGTTACACGGGCACTTCAATGTTTTTTAAACTTATTTGAACTCCAGCCTATTTTTGCATTCAGTATGCATCATTCAAAGCGACGTCAACAATTTCCAACATGTTCTGACATCATTTGCTGTTTTTCAGTCATTTACCGATTTGTTTAGAGAGCTAAATGACAGTGAAATTGAAAATCACTACAAAATGAACTCTGAAAATGTTGGAACTTGGCATGGTGTCATCATTTTGCCCGCATAGCATGTGCAAAAGAGTATAGAGGGTCAGGGCGAAAACTGGACGCACCTCGTGTACAAACTGGACAATCTCTTTCGGAGTATCAGGGTTTCGGATGAGAACTCATCTGTTACACGGGCACTTCAATGTTTTTTAAACTTATTTGAACTCCAGCCTATTTTTGCATTCAGTATGCATCATTCAAAGCGACGTCATCAATTTCCAACACGTTCTAACATCATTTGCTGTTTTTCAGTCATTTACCGATTTGTTTAGAGAGCTAAATGACAGTGAAATTGAAAATCACTACAAAATGAACTCTGAAAATGTTGGAACTTGGCATGGTGTCATCATTTTGCCCGCATAGCATGTCCAAAAGAGTATAGAGGGTCAGGGCGAAAACTGGACGCACCTCGTGTACAAACTGGACAATCTCTTTCGGAGTATCAGGGTTTCGGACGAGAACTCATCTGTTACACGGGCACTTCAATGTTTTTTAAACTTATTTGAACTCCAGCCTATTTTTGCATTCAGTATGCATCATTCAAAGCGACGTCATCAATTTCCAACACGTTCTGACATCATTTGCTGTTTTTCAGTCATTTACCGATTTGTTTAGAGAGCTAAATGACGGTGAAATTGAAAATCACTACAAAATGAACTCTGAAAATGTTGGAACTTGGCTTGGTTTCATCATTTTGCCCGCATAGCATGTGCAAAAGAGTAGAGAGGGTCACGGAAAAAACTGGACGCACCTCGTGTACAAACTGGACAATCTCTTTCCGAGTATCAGGGTTTCGGACAAGAACTCATCTGTTACACGGGCACTTCAATGTTTTTTAAACTTATTTGAACTCCAGCCTATTTTTGCATTCAGTATGCATCATTCAAAGCGACGTCAACAATTTCCAACATGTTCTGACATCATTTGCTGTTTTTCAGTCATTTACCGATTTGTTTAGAGAGCTAAATGACAGTGAAATTGAAAATCACTACAAAATGAACTCTGAAAATGTTGGAACTTGGCATGGTGTCATCATTTTGCCCGCATAGCATGTGCAAAAGAGTATAGAGGGTCAGGGCGAAAACTGGACGCACCTCGTGTACAAACTGGACAATCTCTTTCGGAGTATCAGGGTTTCGGACGAGAACTCATCTGTTACACGGGCACTTCAATGTTTTTTAAACTTATTTGAACTCCAGCCTATTTTTGCATTCAGTATGCATCATTCAAAGCGACGTCATCAATTTCCAACATGTTCTGACATCATTTGCTGTTTTTCAGTTATTTACCGATTTGTTTAGAGAGCTAAATGACGGTGAAATTGAAAATCACTACAAAATGAACTCTGAAAATGTTGAACTTGGCATGGTTTCATCATTTTGCCCGCATAGCATGTGCAAAAGAGTAGAGAGGGTCACGACGAAAACTGGACGCACCTCGTGTACAAACTGGACAATCTCTTTCGGAGTATCAGGGTTTCGGACGAGAACTCATCTGTTACACGGGCACTTCAATGGTTTTTAAACTTATTTGAACTCCAGCCTATTTTTGCATTCAGTATGCATCATTCAAAGCGACGTCATCAATTTCCAACATGTTCTGACATCAGTTGCTGTTTTTCAGTCATTTACCGATTTGATTAGAGAGCTAAATGACAGTGAAATTGAAAATCACTACAAAATGAACTCTGAAAATGTGGGAACTTGGCATGGTGTCAACATTTTGCCCGCATAGCATGTGCAAAAGAGTATAGAGGGTCAGGGAGAAAACTGGACGCACCTTGTGTACAAACTGGACAATCTCTTTCGGAGTATCAGGGTTTCGGACGAGAACTCATCTGTTACACGGGCACTTCAATGTTTTTTAAACTTATTTGAACTCCAGCCTATTTTTGCATTCAGTATGCATCATTCAAAGTGACGTCATCAATTTCCAACACGTTCTGACATCATTTGTTGTTTTTCAGTCATTTACCGATTTGTTTAGAGAGCTAAATGACGGTGAAATTGAAAATCACTACAAAATGAAATCTCAAAACGTTGGAACTTGGCATGGTTTCATCATTTTGCCCGCATAGCATGTGCAAAAGAGTAGAGAGGGTCACGGCGAAAACTGGACGCACCTCGTGTACAAACTGGACAATCTCTTTCGGAGTATCAGGGTTTCAGACGAGAACTCATCTGTTACACGGGCACTTCAATGTTTTCTAAACTTATTTGAACTCCAGCCTATTTTTGCATTCAGTATGCATCATTCAAAGCTACGTCATCAATTTCCAACACGTTCTGACATCATTTGCTGTTTTTTAGTCATTTACCGATTTGTTTAGAGAGCTAAATGACGGTGAAATTGAAAATCACTACAAAATGAACTCTGAGCATGTTGGAACTTGGCATGGTATCATCATTTCGCCCGCATAGCATGTGCAAAAGAGTAGAGAGGGTCACGGCGAAAACTGGACGCACCTCGTGTACAAACTGGACAATCTCTTTCAGAGTATCAGGGTTTCGGACGAGAACTCATCTGTTACACGGGCACTTCAATGTTTTTTAAACTTATTTGAACTCCAGCCTATTTTTGCATTCAGTATGCATCATTCAAAGCTACGTCATCAATTTCCAACACGTTCTGACATCATTTGCTGTTTTTCAGTCATTTACCGATTTGTTTAGAGAGCTAAATGACGGTGAAATTGAAAATCACTGCAAAATGAACTCTGAGCATGTTGGAACTTGGCATGGTATCATCATTTCGCCCGCATATCATGTGCAAAAGAGTAGAGAGGGTCACGGCGAAAACTGGACGCACCTCGTGTACAAACTGGACAATCTATTTCAGAGTATCAGGGTTTCGGACGAGAACTCATCTGTTACACGGGCACTTCAATGTTGTTTAAACTTATTTGAACTCCAGCCTATTTTTGCATTCAGTATGCATCATTCAAAGCGACGTCATCAATTTCCAACACGTTCTAACATCATTTGCTGTTTTTCAGTCATTTACCGATTTGTTTAGAGAGCTAAATGACAGTGAAATTGAAAATCACTACAAAATGAACTCTGAAAATGTTGGAACTTGGCATGGTGTCATCATTTTGATCGCATAGCATGTGCAAAAGAGTAGAGAGGGTCACGGCAAAAACTGGATGCACCTCGTGTACAAACTAGACAATCTCTTTCGGAGTATCAGGGTTTCGGACAAGAACTCATCTGTTACACGGGCACTTCAATGTTTTTTAAACTTATTTGAACTCCAGCCTATTTTTGCGTTCAGTATGCATCATTCAAAGCGACGTCATCAATTTCCAACACGTTCTGACATCATTTGCTGTTTTTCAGTCATTTACCGATTTGTTTAGGGAGCTAAATGACGGTGAAATTGAAAATCACTACAAAATGAACTCTGAACATGTTGGAACTTGGCATGGTATCATCATTTCGCCCGCATAGCATGTGCAAAAGAGTAGAGAGGGTCACGGCAAAAACTGGACGCACCTCGTGTACAAACTGGACAATCTCTTTCGGACTATCAGGGTTCCGGATGAGAACTCATCTGTTACACGGGCACTTCAATGTTTTTTAAACTTATTTGAACTCCAGCCTATTTTTGCATTCAGTATGCATCATTCAAAGCGACGTCATCAATTTCCAACATGTTCTGACATCATTTGCTGTTTTTCAGTTATTTACCGATTTGTTTAGAGAGCTAAATGACGGTGAAATTGAAAATCACTACAAAATGAACTCTGAAAATGTTGAACTTGGCATGGTTTCATCATTTTGCCCGCATAGCATGTGCAAAAGAGTAGAGAGGGTCACGACGAAAACTGGACGCACCTCGTGTACAAACTGGACAATCTCTTTCGGAGTATCAGGGTTTCGGACGAGAACTCATCTGTTACACGGGCACTTCAATGTTTTTTAAACTTATTTGAACTCCAGCCTATTTTTGCATTCAGTATGCATCATTCAAAGTGACGTCATCAATTTCCAACACGTTCTGACATCATTTGTTGTTTTTCAGTCATTTACCGATTTGTTTAGAGAGCTAAATGACGGTGAAATTGAAAATCACTACAAAATGAAATCTCAAAACGTTGGAACTTGGCATGGTTTCATCATTTTGCCCGCATAGCATGTGCAAAAGAGTAGAGAGGGTCACGGCGAAAACTGGACGCACCTCGTGTACAAACTGGACAATCTCTTTCGGAGTATCAGGGTTTCGGACGAGAACTCATCTGTTACACGGGCACTTCAATGTTTTCTAAACTTATTTGAACTCCAGCCTATTTTTGCATTCAGTATGCATCATTCAAAGCTACGTCATCAATTTCCAACACGTTCTGACATCATTTGCTGTTTTTTAGTCATTTACCGATTTGTTTAGAGAGCTAAATGACGGTGAAATTGAAAATCACTACAAAATGAACTCTGAGCATGTTGGAACTTGGCATGGTATCATCATTTCGCCCGCATAGCATGTGCAAAAGAGTAGAGAGGGTCACGGCGAAAACTGGACGCACCTCGTGTACAAACTGGACAATCTCTTTCAGAGTATCAGGGTTTCGGACGAGAACTCATCTGTTACACGGGCACTTCAATGTTTTTTAAACTTATTTGAACTCCAGCCTATTTTTGCATTCAGTATGCATCATTCAAAGCTACGTCATCAATTTCCAACACGTTCTGACATCATTTGCTGTTTTTCAGTCATTTACCAATTTGTTTAGAGAGCTAAATGACGGTGAAATTGAAAATCACTGCAAAATGAACTCTGAGCATGTTGGAACTTGGCATGGTATCATCATTTCGCCCGCATATCATGTGCAAAAGAGTAGAGAGGGTCACGGCGAAAACTGGACGCACCTCGTGTACAAACTGGACAATCTATTTCAGAGTATCAGGGTTTCGGACGAGAACTCATCTGTTACACGGGCACTTCAATGTTGTTTAAACTTATTTGAACTCCAGCCTATTTTTGCATTCAGTATGCATCATTCAAAGCGACGTCATCAATTTCCAACACGTTCTAACATCATTTGCTGTTTTTCAGTCATTTACCGATTTGTTTAGAGAGCTAAATGACAGTGAAATTGAAAATCACTACAAAATGAAATCTGAAAATGTTGGAACTTGGCATGGTGTCATCATTTTGATCGCATAGCATGTGCAAAAGAGTAGAGAGGGTCACGGCAAAAACTGGATGCACCTCGTGTACAAACTAGACAATCTCTTTCGGAGTATCAGGGTTTCGGACAAGAACTCATCTGTTACACGGGCACTTCAATGTTTTTTAAACTTATTTGAACTCCAGCCTATTTTTGCGTTCAGTATGCATCATTCAAAGCGACGTCATCAATTTCCAACACGTTCTGACATCATTTGCTGTTTTTCAGTCATTTACCGATTTGTTTAGGGAGCTAAATGACGGTGAAATTGAAAATCAATACAAAATGAACTCTGAACATGTTGGAACTTGGCATGGTATCATCATTTCGCCCGCATAGCATGTGCAAAAGAGTAGAGAGGGTCACGGCAAAAACTGGACGCACCTCGTGTACAAACTGGACAATCTCTTTCGGACTATCAGGGTTCCGGATGAGAACTCATCTGTTACACGGGCACTTCAATGTTTTTTAAACTTATTTGAACTCCAGCCTATTTTTGCATTCAGTATGCATCATTCAAAGCGACGTCATCAATTTCCAACATGTTCTGACATCATTTGCTGTTTTTCAGTTATTTACCGATTTGTTTAGAGAGCTAAATGACGGTGAAATTGAAAATCACTACAAAATGAACTCTGAAAATGTTGAACTTGGCATGGTTTCATCATTTTGCCCGCATAGCATGTGCAAAAGAGTAGAGAGGGTCACGACGAAAACTGGACGCACCTCGTGTACAAACTGGACAATCTCTTTCGGAGTATCAGGGTTTCGGACGAGAACTCATCTGTTACACGGGCACTTCAATGTTTTTTAAACTTATTTGAACTCCAGCCTATTTTTGCATTCAGTATGCATCATTCAAAGCGACGTCATCAATTTCCAACATGTTCTGACATCATTTGCTGTTTTTCAGTTATTTACCGATTTGTTTAGAGAGCTAAATGACGGTGAAATTGAAAATCACTACAAAATGAACTCTGAAAATGTTGAACTTGGCATGGTTTCATCATTTTGCCCGCATAGCATGTGCAAAAGAGTAGAGAGGGTCACGACGAAAACTGGACGCACCTCGTGTACAAACTGGACAATCTCTTTCGGAGTATCAGGGTTTCGGACGAGAACTCATCTGTTACACGGGCACTTCAATGTTTTTTAAACTTATTTGAACTCCAGCCTATTTTTGCATTCAGTATGCATCATTCAAAGTGACGTCATCAATTTCCAACACGTTCTGACATCATTTGTTGTTTTTCAGTCATTTACCGATTTGTTTAGAGAGCTAAATGACGGTGAAATTGAAAATCACTACAAAATGAAATCTCAAAACGTTGGAACTTGGCATGGTTTCATCATTTTGCCCGCATAGCATGTGCAAAAGAGTAGAGAGGGTCACGGCGAAAACTGGACGCACCTCGTGTACAAACTGGACAATCTCTTTCGGAGTATCAGGGTTTCGGACGAGAACTCATCTGTTACACGGGCACTTCAATGTTTTCTAAACTTATTTGAACTCCAGCCTATTTTTGCATTCAGTATGCATCATTCAAAGCTACGTCATCAATTTCCAACACGTTCTGACATCATTTGCTGTTTTTTAGTCATTTACCGATTTGTTTAGAGAGCTAAATGACGGTGAAATTGAAAATCACTACAAAATGAACTCTGAGCATGTTGGAACTTGGCATGGTATCATCATTTCGCCCGCATAGCATGTGCAAAAGAGTAGAGAGGGTCACGGCGAAAACTGGACGCACCTCGTGTACAAACTGGACAATCTCTTTCAGAGTATCAGGGTTTCGGACGAGAACTCATCTGTTACACGGGCACTTCAATGTTTTTTAAACTTATTTGAACTCCAGCCTATTTTTGCATTCAGTATGCATCATTCAAAGCTACGTCATCAATTTCCAACACGTTCTGACATCATTTGCTGTTTTTCAGTCATTTACCAATTTGTTTAGAGAGCTAAATGACGGTGAAATTGAAAATCACTGCAAAATGAACTCTGAGCATGTTGGAACTTGGCATGGTATCATCATTTCGCCCGCATATCATGTGCAAAAGAGTAGAGAGGGTCACGGCGAAAACTGGACGCACCTCGTGTACAAACTGGACAATCTATTTCAGAGTATCAGGGTTTCGGACGAGAACTCATCTGTTACACGGGCACTTCAATGTTGTTTAAACTTATTTGAACTCCAGCCTATTTTTGCATTCAGTATGCATCATTCAAAGCGACGTCATCAATTTCCAACACGTTCTAACATCATTTGCTGTTTTTCAGTCATTTACCGATTTGTTTAGAGAGCTAAATGACAGTGAAATTGAAAATCACTACAAAATGAAATCTGAAAATGTTGGAACTTGGCATGGTGTCATCATTTTGATCGCATAGCATGTGCAAAAGAGTAGAGAGGGTCACGGCAAAAACTGGATGCACCTCGTGTACAAACTAGACAATCTCTTTCGGAGTATCAGGGTTTCGGACAAGAACTCATTTGTTACACGGGCACTTCAATGTTTTTTAAACTTATTTGAACTCCAGCCTATTTTTGCGTTCAGTATGCATCATTCAAAGCGACGTCATCAATTTCCAACACGTTCTGACATCATTTGCTGTTTTTCAGTCATTTACCGATTTGTTTAGGGAGCTAAATGACGGTGAAATTGAAAATCAATACAAAATGAACTCTGAACATGTTGGAACTTGGCATGGTATCATCATTTCGCCCGCATAGCATGTGCAAAAGAGTAGAGAGGGTCACGGCAAAAACTGGACGCACCTCGTGTACAAACTGGACAATCTCTTTCGGACTATCAGGGTTCCGGATGAGAACTCATCTGTTACACGGGCACTTCAATGTTTTTTAAACTTATTTGAACTCCAGCCTATTTTTGCATTCAGTATGCATCATTCAAAGCGACGTCATCAATTTCCAACATGTTCTGACATCATTTGCTGTTTTTCAGTTATTTACCGATTTGTTTAGAGAGCTAAATGACGGTGAAATTGAAAATCACTACAAAATGAACTCTGAAAATGTTGAACTTGGCATGGTTTCATCATTTTGCCCGCATAGCATGTGCAAAAGAGTAGAGAGGGTCACGACGAAAACTGGACGCACCTCGTGTACAAACTGGACAATCTCTTTCGGAGTATCAGGGTTTCGGACGAGAACTCATCTGTTACACGGGCACTTCAATGGTTTTTAAACTTATTTGAACTCCAGCCTATTTTTGCATTCAGTATGCATCATTCAAAGCGACGTCATCAATTTCCAACATGTTCTGACATCATTTGCTGTTTTTCAGTCATTTACCGATTTGATTAGAGAGCTAAATGACAGTGAAATTGAAAATCACTACAAAATGAACTCTGAAATGTGGGAACTTGGCATGGTGTCAACATTTTGCCCGCATAGCATGTGGAAAAGAGTATAGAGGGTCAGGGAGAAAACTGGACGCACCTCGTGTACAAACTAGACAATCTCTTTCGGAGTATCAGGGTTTCGGACGAGAACTCATCTGTTACACGGGCACTTCAATGTTTTTTAAACTTATTTGAACTCCAGCCTATTTTTGCATTCAGTATGCATCATTCAAAGTGACGTCATCAATTTCCAACACGTTCTGACATCATTTGTTGTTTTTCAGTCATTTACCGATTTGTTTAGAGAGCTAAATGACGGTGAAATTGAAAATCACTACAAAATGAAATCTCAAAACGTTGGAACTTGGCATGGTTTCATCATTTTGCCCGCATAGCATGTGCAAAAGAGTAGAGAGGGTCACGGCGAAAACTGGACGCACCTCGTGTACAAACTGGACAATCTCTTTCGGAGTATCAGGGTTTCGGACGAGAACTCATCTGTTACACGGGCACTTCAATGTTTTCTAAACTTATTTGAACTCCAGCCTATTTTTGCATTCAGTATGCATCATTCAAAGCTACGTCATCAATTTCCAACACGTTCTGACATCATTTGCTGTTTTTTAGTCATTTACCGATTTGTTTAGAGAGCTAAATGACGGTGAAATTGAAAATCACTACAAAATGAACTCTGAGCATGTTGGAACTTGGCATGGTATCATCATTTCGCCCGCATAGCATGTGCAAAAGAGTAGAGAGGGTCACGGCGAAAACTGGACGCACCTCGTGTACAAACTGGACAATCTCTTTCAGAGTATCAGGGTTTCGGACGAGAACTCATCTGTTACACGGGCACTTCAATGTTTTTTAAACTTATTTGAACTCCAGCCTATTTTTGCATTCAGTATGCATCATTCAAAGCTACGTCATCAATTTCCAACACGTTCTGACATCATTTGCTGTTTTTCAGTCATTTACCGATTTGTTTAGGGAGCTAAATGACGGTGAAATTGAAAATCAATACAAAATGAACTCTGAACATGTTGGAACTTGGCATGGTATCATCATTTCGCCCGCATAGCATGTGCAAAAGAGTAGAGAGGGTCACGGCAAAAACTGGACGCACCTCGTGTACAAACTGGACAATCTCTTTCGGACTATCAGGGTTCCGGATGAGAACTCATCTGTTACACGGGCACTTCAATGTTTTTTAAACTTATTTGAACTCCAGCCTATTTTTGCATTCAGTATGCATCATTCAAAGCGACGTCATCAATTTCCAACATGTTCTGACATCATTTGCTGTTTTTCAGTTATTTACCGATTTGTTTAGAGAGCTAAATGACGGTGAAATTGAAAATCACTACAAAATGAACTCTGAAAATGTTGAACTTGGCATGGTTTCATCATTTTGCCCGCATAGCATGTGCAAAAGAGTAGAGAGGGTCACGACGAAAACTGGACGCACCTCGTGTACAAACTGGACAATCTCTTTCGGAGTATCAGGGTTTCGGACGAGAACTCATCTGTTACACGGGCACTTCAATGGTTTTTAAACTTATTTGAACTCCAGCCTATTTTTGCATTCAGTATGCATCATTCAAAGCGACGTCATCAATTTCCAACATGTTCTGACATCATTTGCTGTTTTTCAGTCATTTACCGATTTGATTAGAGAGCTAAATGACAGTGAAATTGAAAATCACTACAAAATGAACTCTGAAATGTGGGAACTTGGCATGGTGTCAACATTTTGCCCGCATAGCATGTGCAAAAGAGTATAGAGGGTCAGGGAGAAAACTGGACGCACCTCGTGTACAAACTAGACAATCTCTTTCGGAGTATCAGGGTTTCGGACGAGAACTCATCTGTTACACGGGCACTTCAATGTTTTTTAAACTTATTTGAACTCCAGCCTATTTTTGCACTCAGTATGCATCATTCAAAGTGACGTCATCAATTTCCAACACGTTCTGACATCATTTGTTGTTTTTCAGTCATTTACCGATTTGTTTAGAGAGCTAAATGACGGTGAAATTGAAAATCACTACAAAATGAAATCTCAAAACGTTGGAACTTGGCATGGTTTCATCATTTTGCCCGCATAGCATGTGCAAAAGAGTAGAGAGGGTCACGGCGAAAACTGGACGCACCTCGTGTACAAACTGGACAATCTCTTTCGGAGTATCAGGGTTTCGGACGAGAACTCATCTGTTACACGGGCACTTCAATGTTTTCTAAACTTATTTGAACTCCAGCCTATTTTTGCATTCAGTATGCATCATTCAAAGCTACGTCATCAATTTCCAACACGTTCTGACATCATTTGCTGTTTTTTAGTCATTTACCGATTTGTTTAGAGAGCTAAATGACGGTGAAATTGAAAATCACTACAAAATGAACTCTGAGCATGTTGGAACTTGGCATGGTATCATCATTTCGCCCGCATAGCATGTGCAAAAGAGTAGAGAGGGTCACGGCGAAAACTGGACGCACCTCGTGTACAAACTGGACAATCTCTTTCAGAGTATCAGGGTTTCGGACGAGAACTCATCTGTTACACGGGCACTTCAATGTTTTTTAAACTTATTTGAACTCCAGCCTATTTTTGCATTCAGTATGCATCATTCAAAGCTACGTCATCAATTTCCAACACGTTCTGACATCATTTGCTGTTTTTCAGTCATTTACCGATTTGTTTAGAGAGCTAAATGACGGTGAAATTGAAAATCACTGCAAAATGAACTCTGAGCATGTTGGAACTTGGCATGGTATCATCATTTCGCCCGCATATCATGTGCAAAAGAGTAGAGAGGGTCACGGCGAAAACTGGACGCACCTCGTGTACAAACTGGACAATCTATTTCAGAGTATCAGGGTTTCGGACGAGAACTCATCTGTTACACGGGCACTTCAATGTTGTTTAAACTTATTTGAACTCCAGCCTATTTTTGCATTCAGTATGCATCATTCAAAGCGACGTCATCAATTTCCAACATGTTCTAACATCATTTGCTGTTTTTCAGTCATTTACCGATTTGTTTAGAGAGCTAAATGACAGTGAAATTGAAAATCACTACAAAATGAACTCTGAAAATGTTGGAACTTGGCATGGTGTCATCATTTTGATCGCATAGCATGTGCAAAAGAGTAGAGAGGGTCACGGCAAAAACTGGATGCACCTCGTGTACAAACTAGACAATCTCTTTCGGAGTATCAGGGTTTCGGACAAGAACTCATCTGTTACACGGGCACTTCAATGTTTTTTAAACTTATTTGAACTCCAGCCTATTTTTGCGTTCAGTATGCATCATTCAAAGAGACGTCATCAATTTCCAACACGTTCTGACATCATTTGCTGTTTTTCAGTCATTTACCGATTTGTTTAGGGAGCTAAATGACGGTGAAATTGAAAATCACTACAAAATGAACTCTGAACATGTTGGAACTTGGCATGGTATCATCATTTCGCCCGCATAGCATGTGCAAAAGAGTAGAGAGGGTCACGGCAAAAACTGGACGCACCTCGTGTACAAACTGGACAATCTCTTTCGGACTATCAGGGTTCCGGATGAGAACTCATCTGTTACACGGGCACTTCAATGTTTTTTAAACTTATTTGAACTCCAGCCTATTTTTGCATTCAGTATGCATCATTCAAAGCGACGTCATCAATTTCCAACACGTTCTGACATCATTTGCTGTTTTTCAGTCATTTACCGATTTGTTTAGAGAGCTAAATGACGGTGAAATTGAAAATCACTACAAAATGAACTCTGAAAATGTTGGAACTTGGCATGGTTTCATCATTTTGCCCGCATAGCATGTGCAAAAGGGTAGAGAGGGTCACGGCGAAAACTGGACGCACCTCGTGTACAAACTGGACAATCTCTTTCGGAGTATCAGGGTTTCGGACGAGAACTCATCTGTTACACGGGCACTTCAATGTTTTTTAAACTTATTTGAACTCCAGCCTATTTTTGCATTCAGTATGCATCATTCAAAGCGACTTCATCAATTTCCAACATGTTCTGACATCATTTGCTGTTTTTCAGTCATTTACCGATTTGTTTAGAGAGCTAAATGACAGTGAAATTGAAAATCACTACAAAATGAACTTTGAAAATGTTGGAACTTGGCATGGTGTCATCATTTTGCCCGCATAGCATGTGCAAAAGAGTATAGAGGGTCAGGGCGAAAACTGGACGCACCTCGTGTACAAACTGGACAATCTCTTTCGGAGTATCAGGGTTTCGGACGAGAACTCATCTGTTACACGGGCACTTCAATGTTTTTTAAACTTATTTGAACTCCAGCCTATTTTTGCATTCAGTATGCATCATTCAAAGCGACGTCATCAATTTCCAACACGTTCTGACATCATTTGCTGTTTTTCAGTCATTTACCGATTTGTTTAGAGAGCTAAATGACGGTGAAATTGAAAATCACTACAAAATGAACTCTGAAAATGTTGAACTTGGCATGGTTTCATCATTTTGCCCGCATAGCATGTGCAAAAGAGTAGAGAGGGTCACGACGAAAACTGGACGCACCTCGTGTACAAACTGGACCATCTCTTTCGGAGTATCAGGGTTTCGGACGAGAACTCATCTGTTACACGGGCACTTCAATGGTTTTTAAACTTATTTGAACTCCAGCCTATTTTTGCATTCAGTATGCATCATTCAAAGCGACGTCATCATTTCCAACATGTTCTGACATCATTTGCTGTTTTTCAGTCATTTACCGATTTGATTAGAGAGCTAAATGACAGTGCAATTGAAAATCACTACAAAATGAACTCTGAAAATGTGGGAACTTGGCATGGTGTCAACATTTTGCCCGCATAGCATGTGCAAAAGAGTATAGAGGGTCAGGGAGAAAACTGGACGCACCTCGTGTACAAACTGGACAATCTCTTTCGGAGTATCAGGGTTTCGGACGAGAACTCATCTGTTACACGGGCACTTCAATGTTTTTTAAACTTATTTGAACTCCAGCCTATTTTTGCATTCAGTATGCATCATTCAAAGCGACGTCATCAATTTCCAACACGTTCTGACATCATTTGTTGTTTTTCAGTCATTTACCGATTTGTTTAGAGAGCTAAATGACGGTGAAATTGAAAATCACTACAAAATGAAATCTCAAAACGTTGGAACTTGGCATGGTTTCATCATTTTGCCCGCATAGCATGTGCAAAAGAGTAGACAGGGTCACGGCGAAAACTGGACGCACCTCGTGTACAAACTGGACAATCTCTTTCGGAGTATCAGGGTTTCGGACGAGAACTCATCTGTTACACGGGCACTTCAATGTTTTCTAAACTTATTTGAACTCCAGCCTATTTTTGCATTCAGTATGCATCATTCAAAGCTACGTCATCAATTTCCAACATGTTCTGACATCATTTGCTGTTTTTTAGTCATTTACCGATTTGTTTAGAGAGCTAAATGACGGTGAAATTGAAAATCACTACAAAATGAACTCTGAGCATGTTGGAACTTGGCATGGTATCATCATTTCGCCCGCATAGCATGTGCAAAAGAGTAGAGAGGGTCACGGCGAAAACTGGACGCACCTCGTGTACAAACTGGACAATCTCTTTCAGAGTATCAGGGTTTCGGACAAGAACTCATCTGTTACACGGGCACTTCAATGTTTTTTAAACTTATTTGAACTCCAGCCTATTTTTGCATTCAGTATGCATCATTCAAAGCTACGTCATCAATTTCCAACACGTTCTGACATCATTTGCTGTTTTTCAGTCATTTACCGATTTGTTTAGAGAGCTAAATGACGGTGAAATTGAAAATCACTGCAAAATGAACTCTGAGCATGTTGGAACTTGGCATGGTATCATCATTTCGCCCGCATATCATGTGCAAAAGAGTAGAGAGGGTCACGGCGAAAACTGGACGCACCTCGTGTACAAACTGGACAATCTATTTCAGAGTATCAAGGTTTCGGACGAGAACTCATCTGTTACACGGGCACTTCAATGTTGTTTAAACTTATTTGAACTCCAGCCTATTTTTGCATTCAGTATGCATCATTCAAAGCGACGTCATCAATTTCCAACACGTTCTAACATCATTTGCTGTTTTTCAGTCATTTACCGATTTGTTTAGAGAGCTAAATGACAGTGAAATTGAAAATCACTACAAAATGAACTCTGAAAATGTTGGAACTTGGCATGGTGTCATCATTTTGATCGCATAGCATGTGCAAAAGAGTAGAGAGGGTCACGGCAAAAACTGGATGCACCTCGTGTACAAACTAGACAATCTCTTTCGGAGTATCAGGGTTTCGGACAAGAACTCATCTGTTACACGGGCACTTCAATGTTTTTTAAACTTATTTGAACTCCAGCCTATTTTTGCGTTCAGTATGCATCATTCAAAGCGACGTCATCAATTTCCAACACGTTCTGACATCATTTGCTGTTTTTCAGTCATTTACCGATTTGTTTAGGGAGCTAAATGACGGTGAAATTGAAAATCACTACAAAATGAACTCTGAACATGTTGGAACTTGGCATGGTATCATCATTTCGCCCGCATAGCATGTGCAAAAGAGTAGAGAGGGTCACGGCAAAAACTGGACGCACCTCGTGTACAAACTGGACAATCTCTTTCGGACTATCAGGGTTCCGGATGAGAACTCATCTGTTACACGGGCACTTCAATGTTTTTTAAACTTATTTGAACTCCAGCCTATTTTTGCATTCAGTATGCATCATTCAAAGCGACGTCATCAATTTCCAACACGTTCTGACATCATTTGCTGTTTTTCAGTCATTTACCGATTTGTTTAGAGAGCTAAATGACGGTGAAATTGAAAATCACTACAAAATGAACTCTGAAAATGTTGGAACTTGGCATGGTTTCATCATTTTGCCCGCATAGCATGTGCAAAAGGGTAGAGAGGGTCACGGCGAAAACTGGACGCACCTCGTGTACAAACTGGACAATCTCTTTCGGAGTATCAGGGTTTCGGACGAGAACTCATCTGTTACACGGGCACTTCAATGTTTTTTAAACTTATTTGAACTCCAGCCTATTTTTGCATTCAGTATGCATCATTCAAAGCGACTTCATCAATTTCCAACATGTTCTGACATCATTTGCTGTTTTTCAGTCATTTACCGATTTGTTTAGAGAGCTAAATGACAGTGAAATTGAAAATCACTACAAAATGAACTTTGAAAATGTTGGAACTTGGCATGGTGTCATCATTTTGCCCGCATAGCATGTGCAAAAGAGTATAGAGGGTCAGGGCGAAAACTGGACGCACCTCGTGTACAAACTGGACAATCTCTTTCGGAGTATCAGGGTTTCGGACGAGAACTCATCTGTTACACGGGCACTTCAATGTTTTTTAAACTTATTTGAAATCCAGCCTATTTTTGCATTCAGTATGCATCATTCAAAGCGACGTCATCAATTTCCAACACGTTCTGACATCATTTGCTGTTTTTCAGTCATTTACCGATTTGTTTAGAGAGCTAAATGACGGTGAAATTGAAAATCACTACAAAATGAACTCTGAAAATGTTGAACTTGGCATGGTTTCATCATTTTGCCCGCATAGCATGTGCAAAAGAGTAGAGAGGGTCACGACGAAAACTGGACGCACCTCGTGTACAAACTGGACAATCTCTTTCGGAGTATCAGGGTTTCGGACGAGAACTCATCTGTTACACGGGCACTTCAATGGTTTTTAAACTTATTTGAACTCCAGACTATTTTTGCATTCAGTATGCATCATTCAAAGCGACGTCATCAATTTCCAACATGTTCTGACATCATTTGCTGTTTTTCAGTCATTTACCGATTTGATTAGAGAGCTAAATGACAGTGAAATTGAAAATCACTACAAAATGAACTCTGAAAATGTGGGAACTTGGCATGGTGTCAACATTTTGCCCGCATAGCATGTGCAAAAGAGTATAGAGGGTCAGGGAGAAAACTGGACGCACCTCGTGTACAAACTGGACAATCTCTTTCGGAGTATCAGGGTTTCGGACGAGAACTCATCTGTTACACGGGCACTTCAATGTTTTTTAAACTTATTTGAACTCCAGCCTATTTTTGCATTCAGTATGCATCATTCAAAGCGACGTCATCAATTTCCAACACGTTCTGACATCATTTGTTGTTTTTCAGTCATTTACCGATTTGTTTAGAGAGCTAAATGACGGTGAAATTGAAAATCACTACAAAATGAAATCTCAAAACGTTGGAACTTGGCATGGTTTCATCATTTTGCCCGCATAGCATGTGCAAAAGAGTAGAGAGGGTCACGGCGAAAACTGGACGCACCTCGTGTACAAACTGGACAATCTCTTTCGGAGTATCAGGGTTTCGGACGAGAACTCATCTGTTACACGGGCACTTCAATGTTTTCTAAACTTATTTGAACTCCAGCCTATTTTTGCATTCAGTATGCATCATTCAAAGCTACGTCATCAATTTCCAACACGTTCTGACATCATTTGCTGTTTTTTAGTCATTTACCGATTTGTTTAGAGAGCTAAATGACGGTGAAATTGAAAATCACTACAAAATAAACTCTGAGCATGTTGGAACTTGGCACGGTATCATCATTTCGCCCGCATAGCATGTGCAAAACAGTAGAGAGGGTCACGGCGAAAACTGGACGCACCTCGTGTACAAACTGGACAATCTCTTTCAGAGTATCAGGGTTTCGGACGAGAACTCATCTGTTACACGGGCACTTCAATGTTTTTTAAACTTATTTGAACTCCAGCCTATTTTTGCATTCAGTATGCATCATTCAAAGCTACGTCATCAATTTCCAACACGTTCTGACATCATTTGCTGTTTTTCAGTCATTTACCGATTTGTTTAGAGAGCTAAATGACGGTGAAATTGAAAATCACTTCAAAATGAACTCTGAGCATGTTGGAACTTGGCATGGTATCATCATTTCGCCCGCATATCATGTGCAAAAGAGTAGAGAGGGTCACGGCGAAAACTGGACGCACCTCGTGTACAAACTGGACAATCTATTTCAGAGTATCAGGGTTTCGGACGAGAACTCATCTGTTACACGGGCACTTCAATGTTTTTTAAACTTATTTGAACTCCAGCCTATTTTTGCATTCAGTATGCATCATTCAAAGCGACGTCATCAATTTCCAACACGTTCTGACATCATTTGCTGTTTTTCAGTCATTTACCGATTTGTTTAGAGAGCTAAATGACGGTGAAATTGAAAATCACTACAAAATGAACTCTGAAAATGTTGGAACTTGGCATGGTTTCATCATTTTGCCCGCATAGCATGTGCAAAAGGGTAGAGAGGGTCACGGCGAAAACTGGACGCACCTCGTGTACAAACTGGACAATCTCTTTCGGAGTATCAGGGTTTCGGACGAGAACTCATCTGTTACACGGGCACTTCAATGTTTTTTAAACTTATTTGAACTCCAGCCTATTTTTGCATTCAGTATGCATCATTCAAAGCGACTTCATCAATTTCCAACATGTTCTGACATCATTTGCTGTTTTTCAGTCATTTACCGATTTGTTTAGAGAGCTAAATGACAGTGAAATTGAAAATCACTACAAAATGAACTTTGAAAATGTTGGAACTTGGCATGGTGTCATCATTTTGCCCGCATAGCATGTGCAAAAGAGTATAGAGGGTCAGGGCGAAAACTGGACGCACCTCGTGTACAAACTGGACAATCTCTTTCGGAGTATCAGGGTTTCGGACGAGAACTCATCTGTTACACGGGCACTTCAATGTTTTTTAAACTTATTTGAACTCCAGCCTATTTTTGCATTCAGTATGCATCATT